>NC_091117.1:198582687-198822687 GCF_040183065.1 Periplaneta americana | reverse complement strand
GCACAAAGACCTGCAGCTTACACTGGTAGAAGCGCGTCCTGAATTCTCTCTTTTTCCTTAGTCTAAGGCCATTGGTGTGTCGGTATTTATTGTGCGAGAGCTCTTTATTCTAGCTTTCCTAATTTAAATCTTTTTGAAGCAGGAGAGCCAGTGCATAAAATTGCATATCATGTAGGGTTTAATGGTTATGTTTCTGCTCTTGCTTTGTAGTTGCTGTATGTTAACATATTACATTTAGAAAATAACTTCTGCTTGCATTATACAAAAACTTAAAATTGTGAATTTAAAACAAACAAAGGAATGTATCAAGTTAGAAAAGACTGAAGTTACATGTAAAATTTAAAATTAAATGCGAAATATATGTCCCAATTTTATACAGGGTGTTAAAAAGTATCCAATATTTTAGGAGGAGCTAGTATGCATCAAACAAGAAAATAATGTCTAATAAACATGGGTCCTACAACACTTACTTTCTGAGATCTGTGCAGATGTTCATAGGAGGTTCTCAATGCACATTTCTCTGCCCTTCGGCGTAAGGAATCACGCACTCTTTGAAATTGACCTGGTTGTTCTTGATAACCAAAAGTCTACGGGATTATATTTGGGGAACGAGCGGAACAAGGTGTGGGACCTCCCCAATCAATCCAGCGGTCCTTAAATGTCAGCGTCAGGTGTTCACGCTCATTGCGGAAAAAAATATACTGGTGTGCCATCATGCATGAACCACATCTGTAGTCTTTGCTGATATGGCACATACTCCAGGAAGGTAGGCAATGCGTTAATAAGAAAGTCCTGATAACGAGCCCCAGTTAATCTCTGTGGCAGTACGTATGGCCCTATTAATCTATCGCCAAGAACGCCTGTCCATACGTTGATTGAGAATCGGTGGTGATGCCTTGTTTCTTCAACTGCATGGGAATTTTCACGAGCTCATACATGCTGATTACGAAAATTCACAATACCATCTCTGCTGAACCCCGCTCATATCTGCAACCAGACTTTTGTTCCGTATTCCTTGCCAGGGGTGTCAACTACGGTATGATTATCTGATAGTCTGTTGTATTGTAGGGTAGAAAAATACATTGTCATAAATGGACGTCACATTGAGCACCTCCTATGAACAAGTGTTCGGATCTCAGAAAGTATGTGTTGTAGGACCAATGTTTATTAGATTTTTTTCTCGTTTTGATGCATACTATCACCTCCTAAAATAATGGATACTTTTCTTAACATCCTGTATAAGTAGTGTATATTTAAAAGTATAGTCACTATAGATAAAATTATATTACTTACATTTATAAGGTCCTCATAAATTCTTATGATGAAGTAGTTCAGGGCTATGAATGTAAGACGCCGAGATTGGATTTATAGCTCTCTTTAAATATATTCGCTGAGGGTTCAAAATATTTTTGTAAGAGGACAAATTGGCCAGTTTATGGACGTTAAATTTTTCATATCTCTGCTCATTATAATATGTTATTATCGCCGCGCTCTCATGGTTAACATTCGGAAGGTCTTTGAGCGGCCTCGTGCATAACATTCGGCAGGTCTTTGAAATTTAATTGCATTATTGTTTTCAATTTCTTATGTCGCCTCTCCAGTCACTCGCCTCAATTTCAATATTGCAACCAATAAGCTGCTTGCATTATTAAATGACACCTACTTGTCTAATCCACGTGGACTAAAACCGAGGTTGGAATGTCTTGTGCTGAGGACGAACATTAAGGTATGTGATTAAAAATTATTATTAAGAGTTGAGAATGTCGACGTACTACGCGACCAAGGCGGGACCCGTCGTGGCAGAATGAGGAACTCCATGCTCGCTGCGTATGTTTACTGCTGGAGTGTCGTCACATCCAATGCCTAGCGTTTCAATCTGGTCGCAATGCCGCGTGTAGGAAGACGTGTGTTTCGTAGCCAAGCGCGGAGCACTATTTATAATGCCATAAAGTTTTGTGATGAAGAAAAGAAAACTGGTTTAATCCTACATCTATCGAAGACAACAGAGCGTGCTGCAGCTATTGTGAAGTTAAATAAGGAAACAATTAGAAAGGAAGGTAAAGAATGTGAGGACAAGGGTGTAGAAATATCGACACCAAACAAAGCTAGACGACTTCCTGCAAATAAGGTTTAATTAGACGACATGGGAAAATGTATCACAAGAAGAGAAGTTCATAAATATTATAGTCTCTACAAAGAGCTTCCAACAATAGGAAAGTCGCATAAATTTTGTAAATGAGAGGCTTTAGAGCATGCAAGGAAACTTTACTAAAACTCATACTATCCATGGGGTTTGCATTCAAAAATGTAAAGATAAAAGGAAATATCTAATAGAACGCTCTGATGTAGTAGCCCGTTATTTACCTGGACGAAACATTGTTCCATATCCATTACACTGTCCACAAACGTTGGCAAGACGTAAACGTGTGAGGAGTTTATACAAATAGCAGTGCAGGTCAACGACTTAAAGCAGCCCATGCTGGTGGTAGTGATGGTTTTATACCGGGTGCTTTCCTCATATATGATGTCCGGAGTCCGGCCACTTTAAAATGGTAAGGTAAGAAATGTATATCAAATGCAATATTGTATAACATACAGTACCTACCTTAGTTTACTTTACTTTTGATTCATGTTCCCTCCTTTACGAACACCGACGTTGTGGTGTGTTTTCTGAATAGATTCCTTGTGTGTAAATATGATAAAATAAAATTAAACAATAAAGCTAACTAATAGAGCGTGTTAATAATAATGAAACAAGAGCGGAGTTCAGCATGTGCTTCATTTTGTATCTGATGCGGACTTTACAACACGGCTAGTGTTGTGAAGCGAATCGCAGCGCCACCAAACAAAACGGTTCCTGCCTTGGTCGCGTAGTACTGGTATATGAAATAATAATAATAATAATAATAATAATAATAATAATAATAATAATAATAATAATAGCCATTTAACAATATAACAAACTAGTGCTTATTCTTATCGAGAAAATAGACGTGACAACGTGAGGCTTAGAGTGAAACCTACAAGGCAACAATCGGTCGGCAAAATTATGTTTTAAAAGCACACCGCACGTTATTGTATGATGCCGACATGTTAAGGGTAGGCCTATATGTACGTGAACGACAACAAATATTATCAGAAAATGCAGGATCTAAATTTCTAAAATTTTATAACATGAACTCATAATTCGACAACAATTAAAAGGTACCACAACAAGACTTATTACAACTTAATTTTCTGATAAAAGTATAAAAAGATTAGGCTACTAATAATATTTTTCAAACCAGTTTTATCAGGGTATGAAAAAAAATTCTGCAGTTTCATCATTTGGTAACCATAACATTGTTATGGTCTCTCTGACAGCTTTAATATTTTTCCTGCATGTAACAAACACTTATTTCTGAAAAGTAGACTACTCTCAGACATATAGAGTTGTATATTTTAATACAATTAATTTTTTATTTTACTATATAAAATATATTACAATTTACATAATGTTTTGTAACCTAATTTTTCTATTTTCAAAGAAATGGGCATTATTGTAGTCTACCTTTTGCATAAATGCATGTTAAATCAGTGTACAAAATTTCAGAATTCTATCTCTAATTGTTGTGGAGTTATGAAATAATGTGTGTGAAAATTTTCAAATTTTGGAAAATTTAATTTAAAGTAAAAAGTGAACTCTTAAAAATATTATTAGTAACCTTTTTCATACTTTTATCAGATATTTAAGTTCTAATAAGTCTTGTTGTTGTACCTTGTAATTTTTGTCCAATTGTGAGTTAATTTCCTTATAAAATTTTAGAAATTTAGGGCCTGCATTTTCTGATAATATTTGTGGTCGTCCACGTACATATACCCTTAATCATGAGGTCGCGGCGATAATACCAGTTTCATTTTGGTGCAGAGGTTACCATCCACTCTGCATACAAAATAAAAACCATTACGTGTTCCTGATAATCTTCCTACAAGATGGTGAAGGTATTCTTTCAATGTAGTAATAGTTTATCATGTCCCGAATGGGATTTGTCTACGCTCATATTTCGATATTCCTTTAACTTACTTTAGACGAGCACATTTTAGTATTGCTGTGAGTACGAACTTCCCTCTGAAAAAGTTTCTAAACATCATGTTACTCTTGTGCGAAAATATTTCACTAATTGCTTGGTGATTTCTACTTTTAATTTACTTTGTGTTACGACCGAAGATTTACATCGTGAGTTTTTTTGAATTGTTTTATATGTATTCGATTTTAAAGAGTGTTGTTAGTTTCTCTACGCTCAGCCTCGCTACATTTTCCATTCTGTACCCAGTCCCAAGGCACCCATTAAGAAGAACCTCAATGGACGGCACAGAGAGCTGTACGTGATAGTGGAGGAAACGACTTAAAGCTGACCTTAGGGACAAAAGCCGGGATAAATGCGGTGCATTTATTCTTTTGTGAATTATAAAATATTTAAAATGTTTGTGTTGTGCTTTTCTCATTATTCCGTATTCTTCATTTAAAGTATCTTTATACCCACAATATAACTGAATTTTGACGTAATTTTAGCAGTTTTTTTTAATTTTGAGAGAAAGTTGGATTTATTGAGTAATATTATACATACAGATTTTATATTATCATAATTTTCTCTAAAATCCAATGCACGGGTCTTCTCACCGTACGTGTTTTGTACCAAAAACAAGTTCTCCTTTGTAGGTTCCCCCCACTTATGATTACATCCAACTACTCTCTAAAAGAACACACATATTAAAATGGAAATGGCACAATAAAACACATTATATAATATATCCCAACCTAAGACATAAAAGTGTACAGTTGGGTGGATACTATTATCCCTTCCTCAATTCGCGTCACAAACTTCAACAGCTGAAGTTCTAATCTTTCTCGCCTTTAAGAGGAACAATCCAGTCTTTTGTTCGTATTCTCTACTCCCCATGAGGTCAAGACATGCAAGCGAACTCCTATTCTGACTCAGCATCGAGAGTGGTAGATATTTTCTCCGCACACGTTCAAATCCGACACACTGTAATAAAATATGGTTATAGGAGTCATTTTCTTTGCAAAGCGGACAAAGACACTCCCCTTCTTCATTGACAATTTTATTACCCTTAGGCTTTGTATAAAAGGAACCAAGATGCCCAATATTTCACTGTTAAATTAGTTACTAAAATTTATTTCTATGCTGTATTGCTGGCATCGCAAAACGTCACAAATTCATGACTCAATATAAATACTACCCGGCTACACACAAAGTAAGGACGGGGTGGGGAGCATCGGTCGTAGTAAGCTAGACAGCAGAGGCGGTTTTTGATCGTCACTAGCTTCCTTGTTTTTATTTTAGTAGGTTATTTTACGACGCTTTATCAACAGCTTAGATTATTTAGCGTCTGAATGAGGTGAAGGTGTTAATAAATGAATAAATCAACGAATGAATTATTCAGTGAATCAGTCAGTCAGTGAATGAATGAATCAATCAATAACTTGATGAATTAAATAATAAATCAAAGAATCAATCAATGAATCGTTGGATGGGTGAAGTGATGAACGGATGGATGGATGGATGGATGGATAGATGAGAATTTAAAAATTATGGTTTATTTAACGACACTCGCAATTGCCGAGGTTATATCAGCGTCGCCGGTGTGCCCGAATTTTGACCCGCAGGAGTTCTTCTACATGCACTAAATCTAATGACATGAGCCTGTCGCATTTAAGCGCACTTAACTGCCATCGACCTGGGCCGGGATCGAACTCGCAACCTCAAGCACAGAAGGGCAGCGCTATATCTACTACGCTACCCAGGCCGAGTGAATGAATGAATGAAAACACTAAGAAGCAAATGAATAAATGAATGATTAAGTATACAAATAATTATAAATAAATAGATAAATAAATACAAGAGTACCTATTTCATAAAGAGTTTAAGGATAAATAATCAACAAAACTACAACAATTAAATTGCATTAAATTTGTTTCAGTGTCATACACATACAGAATCTTTATAAATAAGAATAAATTTATTAAAAATATAAATATCAAATTTGCACTCAATGGAGAGAATAAGTTTTTCGTACAATTATAGGGGTCATATATATCCCCTGCCACTTTTGTTGAGAATATCATATTAGTAGTAGTAGATTTATTTCTACAGGCAGAGTTAAGGCCATAAAGCCTTCTCTTCCAGCCATACATTAAAAATGATCATTAGTGCTACATAAACTCACTATAACTATAGGAAGCAAAATATTAAATTGGGAACAATTTTTAAAAGTGTGGCAGTCAATTCTCTAGAGATTTTGCTTAAAATTTTTATGTTTAGACAACCTATCTTTCCAATATGGATATACTTTCATGTTAAAATTATTGTTATTATTACCCAAGTATTCAAGGAAAGAATAATAAACAAACTATGTATGTCAAATCGCAATAAAAGAAGAACAAAATTTTACTTTTTTGCTAGTAATGAAACCTTTATTCTCTGAATTTTTATTTCAAAATAATGTGAGGTACAATACAACTCGCAAATAGTGTTCAAATTCGTTCAATTCTAAGTTCAAAATGTCTTGCGACTGATCTGCTGTCATAGAAACTCAGCATGAAGTTACAAGTTTTTGATGGTTGGTTTTACTTGTATTGTCAAGCTTGTGTCAACCTGTCAGGCCATTGGGCAAACATTTGAATAGCTGGTCTTGTAGTCCCGCTAGTTAAACATTTGTAGTGGAGCTGGATCGATACTTTCAGAAAACACAGGATTAAAATCCTCTGTCACAGATGAAGTACTCACTTTACACTCTTATGAGCTTCCATTAGAATCCACCTACTTCCAAGTTTGCCTCGAATATTGTGACAGAATTTATTATAGATTTTCTTTAGTATTACACACTTGAATGACAGAAAGTCTACTGGTATAAATTTCCAGTCATTGTGACTTTTTTAAACTCCACGTTGGACAAAGAAACTATACATTTCTAAATAATATAACAAGATGTTACCGATTCTAACATTTAATTTATGAAACAATTTTGAAAATACAGCACTATCAGGATGCATGTCTAAAGGAAGGAGTAACAATGTAGACATTGATAGTTTAAGTCAGTATGATTGGAGTGAAATGCTAAGAAGGTTATCTTTTAAGCTGTTTTTAAAAGTGTTTATTGTCTTGCAGCCCCTAATACTTTGTGACAGGCAATTCCATTTTCGCGATGTGGATACTGTAAAAGATGATGAATAACAAGATGTTCTATGAAGAGGTATACTTAACGTGCCACAGATAAGTGATCTGGTATTTACGCCGTGGTTAGAGTATAGATAAGAGAAACGAAACGAAAGGTAATTTGGTGTTGAAATGTACAGATTGCGAAAGAGTAAAGACAAAGAGTGTAAAGTTCTTCGTTCTTTAAGTCGGAGCCACGAAAGACTTGCGAAGGACGGTGATATGCGATCATATCGTCGGATGTTGCACACGTATCTGACGCACATATTCTGAGCTCGCTGTAACTTGACTGACAGTTCAGAACTTAGGTCACTTAACAAAACGTCACAATAATCGAAGTGCGGCATTACTAGGGTTTGTCCTAGAGTAAGTTTTAGTTGCCGGGGCAAGAAGTTTCTTAAGCGACTCAAACAGTGAATGGAGGAACAGATTTTTTTTTATCGTTTCTTTAACTTGAAAATACCAATTTAGATTATTATCGAAAAAGAAGCCAAGATTTTTTACGACAGTTGAATAAGGGATTAGCGTGTTGTTAAGGGTAACAACTGAAAGATTACTGTTATTAAGGGAGTTAACTAAACGCTTATGTCCAATAATTATAGCTTGAGTCTTACTTGGATTAAGTGCGAGTCCGAAATTGGCCGCCCAAGTGGAGACAGTGGCTAGGTCACAATTCAACTTGCCAATTGATTCATTGATTTTAAACTCCACGTTGAACAAAGAAACTATACATTTCTACGTAAATATAACAAGATGTTACCGATTCTAACATTTAATTTTTATCCGTGTCGCAACCAAGAAACCGCTTGCTTTTACATTAAGTAGTTGCAGTTCATCTCCCAAGAGAAACTGCAAACTTTGTGACGAATGGAGCTTCGGCCAGTCTATTGTGTCCGAATATTATTGTTTTGTGCTGCAATAAGCATGAAGAAAACCATTATGTTGCTATTCATGATATAATTACATTGGTAATAACTTTACAGTAAAATCCCTCGTAACCGGCACCCAAATAACCGGCAATACCAAAACAACGGCACTTTTGCTTGAGACAATAGTAATAGTCTGGGCCGTCAGTATTGCTACAATAGGAATTTCGCACGAACTTCCATTTCCAGTGAATATTCACACCTTAAATTAGTGTATTATTTGTGTTGTGTGATGTGTTTTAATAAAGAAAATATCCATCACCTCCCATATGATCATTCAAACGTTATAAAAGACCTTTTCTATCATCCTGTATATACAACTACACTGATACTGGTTGCTTGGTGACTCTAGGTCAGCGATGGGCGTTTGAGTGCATTTGCCCTCCGTGCGCACGGGGAATTCCAAGTGCGAGCGCTGTAGTGTGCCAGCAGCTATAACAGATCTTACGGCTTTTAAATGAGCTGAATTTAGGACTTCAGAGAAAAGAAATTCTTAATACACAATTTGCAGATAGAATTCCAGCTTTTAAGGAGAAATTGCTGTTATGGATACGTCAGATGCAAAAGGACGAAATATATCATTTCCCATTCTTATCTAAGCGCATAGAATTTTGAACAATGAAAATTTCGAAATATACGAATTTATTCTATCCGGTCTATTAGAGGAATTTACATCAAGGTTCCACAATTTAGATTGCCTGGAAATGGATTTGCGTATTTTTGCTACATGTTCTGATTCCAACTGATTATTGATAACGTCCCCCCTTCATTATAGTGTGAATTCATTGACCTGCGATGTGATCGAGAGATGCGAGCGAAATATGATTCAAGGTCGAGTCTTACGCAGTTTTATGACGGATTCCCAAGAGGACGCTTTCCCAATCTGCATAAGCTGTGTGAGAAAGTTTTGTGTTTATTTGGTCCCACTTATAGATGTGAACAGTTATCTTCTATTACGAAAATAAACAAATCTCAAACAAGGAATGAGAGGCTTTTAACTGCAGTTCTTCGCATAGCTTGTGCTAGCAGCAGCAGCAGCAGCAGTAGTAGTTTTATTTTGCCTGGCAGAGTTAAGGCCATGAAGCCTTCTCTTCCCCTCAACCAGGTTTCAATAATATACATGAAATACAAAATTAGATTACAAAACAACACAAAAGAAAATACCTTAGAAATTACATAAAATATAGTAGAAAATTACAATAGACAAGATCAGTTACATAATATAAAATTATAAATAGTCAAGATCGGTTACATAATATATAAAATAAAGTAGAAAATTACGCATAATCAAAATCAGTTACATAACATAAGGGGAATATACACACTCACACACACACACACACACACACAATTTATAAGACCTAAAATGCTCGAGATAAATTCGACGATTAATTCACTTCAGATATACTATACAGTTAATATACTAATAGGAGAATACATTGAGTTACAAGACATAAAATGTTGATTAGCAAAGTCGTACTAAATGGCATGCAATTAAGTAATATATCAAGATAATAAAAAAAGAGAAAAAAAAAAGACGAGAGAGAGGAGAAAATAATAACAAATTGGTCATTTAAGACTATTTAGAAACTTCCGCAAGAGTCTAGTTCTGTTCATTAAAAACATTTATAAGTAGAGTGTGCTTAAAAGATTTTAGACTGCGACTGCTCCTGATTTCCTGTGACAAGGAATTCCAGGAACGAGCTGTGTGTATTGTGAAGGAAGCAGAGTAGAGAGATGTTTGATGGGATGGAATTGATAGAACAAGGTTATGCTGTAAACGTGTATCACGGTTGTGGTGGGATGCTAAAAGAGTGAAGCGAGGAACTAGGTAACTAGGTGTGGAATTATTTAAAATCTGATACAGCAAACAGAGTGAATGAACTGAACGTCTCTCCCGTAAACGAAGCCAAGATAATTGAAATACAGTTCCTCCAAATCTTGAGAAATTGAGTAATATGAATTAATGTGCAACAGACATGTTTTGTTTTGTGTTTAAGGAAGTGTTTCATTACTCTGAGTTCTTATTTAGTTTGGTAGGAAGAATAACATTTTCTTTTGAAACATACAGTACGTACCGCAACTTGAATAAACCGGTTTTCGTGCACTCTATAAGCACACTTCTCTCGTAGTACACCGTGCAAGTACAAAGTGCATAATTCTGCCCAACCCTGCTCTAGGTAACCAAACGCAAACGCAGGACTCTACTTATTAGTAGTCGACATGAGGAATTATCGATTTGTGGCGGGCCAATAAACGAACCCTCTCCATTTTAGTGTCTTATATTCCCAGCATGCAACTCATTCAATCTTCTATCACCACAAGAAAGGCCAAAGGAGGAAATAAAACTGTCTAGGAGGTGAATTCCCTGTTGAATTGTGTAAAAAAGTTCGCTATATAGAGACATTGACAGTCATAAGATAGCACTTGGGCGAGTAGGTTGAAGGAAGAAATGCAGGTTCTTCATACAAATTTTTCTCTTCACATATGTATAACGCGTCCTTGACTGTCACCAGTCCCCGTTCTTTGACGTTTCTCTCAAGATCGAACATCATTTTCGGATTTGAACTCAAAACATGTCGAGCATTTGTTATTACTCCTTCAAAAAACCGCATGAAGCTAGCTTTGTGGTTTATCAAAATCTGTACTAATAATAAATCTGTAGCCGAAATTTTTCTGGTAATTTTCGATTTTCCAAAAATAATTGGTCCTAACATATATAATTAACCGCCCTGAAACCGAAAATCACTTTTTTGAAATTTTTGTTTGTATGTCTGTCCGTCTGTCTGTCTGGATGTTTATTACCTTTTCACGCGATAATGGCTGAACCGATTTATATGAAAATTGGAATATAAATTAAGTTCGTTGTAACTTAGAATTTAGGCTATATGGCATTCAAAATATTTTATTTAAAAGGGGGGTTTAAAGGGGGCTTGAATTAAATAAATCTAAATATCTTCCTTATTATTAATTTTCATGAAACATATTACATAACAAAAGTTTCTTTAAAATAATTTTAGATGAGTTGTATTCCATGCAAAATTTTGATAGGACTGATATTTAATGAGATAAACGAGTTTCAAAATTATAATAACAACGCCATTTAAGGCGGTGTAATGAAATAAATAACAAATGACTTCGTTTATAAGGGGACTTGGACAACAAAAATCGAAAGCTATGAAACATACGGTAGCCTACAGAGCATGTTTCTGTGTTTGTATGAAGTAATATCGGAAGCTAAATTAACCTATTTGTACAATTAATTATTAATTTACCATTAGAAAGTGTAGTTTCTCTAGATGGACATAATGCTATAATGTTATTACAGTAACTTCTGGGTGAATCGAGGACAGGTAAGATTAAAATAGCTTCTTATGCACAGAAAATTTGATAGACATTCGTTTCCTGTATTTCCTAAATTAATTTTTATGACCAAATGAGTGGTCTCTGGATCAAAATGATCGCATTTTAATATATTTAATACAATTTAAATTAAGTAATATAATAAACGATTTATCCTTCTATCAAACACGAATTTTCCCTGGACCAGATGTCCTATTTTAATTATGTAATTACTTTATATTTATTTCTAACGGGTGCAGCGGAGCGCATGGGTACGGCTAGTTGTTAATATTTCACTACAGCAGCCATCTGAAAATTGTGTTTCGCGAAACAGCGCTTGAACTCTGACGTATGTTACACGTGACAATACCCCTCTCCGCGCTGAACCCCTTCCTCTAGCGTTGTCTGTACTCTCTGCAGTGGCTCATTCCGTTATCCAGTAACATCTGAATAGTGATTTGGCGCTCATAACAGATATTTCTGAACAGCTGAATAAATTAAACAGCCAGTTTGAAGGGTGCGATCAGCACATAGTTGACATGTATGACGCTATAAAATCTTTTTCAATAATAATAATAATAATAATAATAATAATAATAATAATAATAATAGTAATAACAGGGAGCATCCTAAATTAAATGAAGCATGATCTCTTAAAATAACATTTAAAGAAAATCTAATTTGTATCTTAACCCTAAGTTCGAACTAAAACCCACGAGTATGATATGTTCATACCAGCACAAGTACCTTTCAGCACTACACTCATTTCGCTGACAACTCACTCACTGCACTGGAACTGATTCTATCCTGATTTCACTAACACTTCAAAAACATTTCAGTGATCAAATACTTTGCACTGCCACTATAAACTATAAAGCTTCACTGACAGAAAAACACTTCACTGACAACAACACACTTCAAACTTCACTGACAAAACACACTTCTTCACTGACACAACACACTTCTTCACTGATACAACACTTCAATACCAAAACATCAATTATACCCTTTAAATAATGTGTATAATATACTTCCCTCTATTAGTAAATTCCTTAAGCCTATTTTTAAATACATTTTTGGTTATTGGTAAAGCCTTTAGTAAGTCTGCAGGTAAAGCATTCCAGTCCCTGATAGTACGATTGAGAAAAAGAAAACTTTCCAGTGTCCGTCCTCTGTCTTCTTTCCCTCAATTTATATGAGTGGTCGTTCCTTGAAGAGTAATTTGGCGGCTGCAACCTATTTTTATTTCTCTCCAGGCAGGTCACCTCTGTATATTTTGAACATTCCGCATAATCGAATTCGCATTCTCCTGTCCGTGAGTGTGTCCCATTTTAATGGTGAATTATTACGAGAAAGCATGAGAGCCCGTTTTTGAATATTTTCCAGTGTCTTGCATATTTGTGAATTTATTTTATTCTTTCAAAATTGAACTTGTTAAAATCAAAAAGAAAGAACGCTTAACAAACTTCTTGGACATTTGACAGTGGCCACTTATGAGACAACCCCTAATTCTGTGATCTTACCAGATGGAAATATTTTAATAAAAATAAAAGAATGCTGATGAACTTAATATAATCCCAAAAGATATTTATTCCTTCTTTCTCTTGTTATTTCTTTGTTATGAACACGGAAGGAGTCCACACCTGTGGAGTAACGGTCAGCGCGTCTGGCCGCGAAACCAGGTGGCCCGGGTTCGATTCCCGGTCGGGGCAAGTTAAGGCTGGTTCAGAATAAACCGGAAACGGAAACGGAAACGACAACGAAAACAGAGAACGGAATTATTGTTAAAGTAAATGTATTTAAATGTGAGCATTCACAATTAAGAAGAAGCTTGCCGGATCTCGGGAACGGGAATGTGAAAATTAATCGTGAATGCTCACATTTAAATACATTTTATTATAACATATTTCCGTTCTCGTTCTCGTTGCCGTTACCGTTCTCGGTTTATTGTGAACCAGCTTTTACCTGGTTGAGGTTTTTTTCCAGGGTTTTCCCTCAACCCAATATGAGCAAATGCTGGGTAACTTTCGATGCTGGACCCTGGACTCATTTCACCGGCATTATCACCTTCATCTCATTCAGACGCTAAATAACCTAAGATGTTGATAAAGCGTCGTAAAATAACCTAATAAAAATAATTCGTTTGTTCAGTTGTTCATTCTGATGTAGTTAAGGCCATCAGGGCTTATAGGTATGGAGAAGAATGGATAGTGTAAAATGGATAAACAGAATAACATATGATTTTGTATAAATGACAATTTATTACATGTGCCGTCTATGCTTATCCTTATTTAACAAATATATTGGTTATACAATATTTTGTTACATAATATATTTATTTGAACGTTTTCGGCTCTATGGAGCCATCATCAGAAACAAGTAAGCCCATATGTATGGTGTGAGTACACTATATGTTGCCGTACAAGTAACCTCAATTAATGTTAAAATTAAAATAACATGTTTCTATTTAAAATCAATAATTGTAAGGCAGAAATTACAATATAAATACAAGGCGGCTCTATGGGCCGTAATAAAATGTTACAATTGTTGATAATAAAATTAACTAAAATACTTTAAAATTGTTAAGATCAGAATTAATAGTCGTCCAGTTTGATGGTTATGTAGGTTTCCATATTTGGTAGGAGCTGGGGCAACAGCTGTGGGGAAGAAAGTATCAAATGTAATATCTATACTCAAAAGTTTCAATGAAGCTCGTTTCCAGAACAAAGTATATACATATCTCAATGCTATTAATGCCAAGATCTAAAGTTTCTAACCAACTTAATAACCTTTTCAAAAAACATGGCATTGAACTAGCGTTCCGAACAAGTAATAAACTCAATAATATTTTACCCAATAAAATTAACGTAATTGACAAGCATCAGAACAGGGGGATATATATGCTACAGTGCAAAAATTGCCCTCACAAATACATAGGACAAACTCGTAGGAATTTTAAAACCAGATTTAATGAACATGTCGCAGATTTCAAATACAACAGGAGAAAATCTAAATTCGCGACCCACCTTATTGAGAATGGCCACGAATTAACCAATATCAATGAAACATTACGTGTAATTCTCCCTTTAAATAATTGCGCGCATATCACTGCAGCAGAAGATTTTCATATAGCCCGGGCATTAAAATTAGGTATTCCTCTCTTAAATGAGCACATTCCAAATTTATATAATCCGTTATTCAATCTGAACGCACACAGTACACGTGATGGGTTTTCAACCTGCCACTATTCTCCCCCCCCCCTTTCCACCATCAGCTGTGACATAGTGTACGTAATTTTTGTACACGGAGCGCACCGACCAGTTGCTTTCTGCCTCCAGTGAACTCAAGAACACATCCTCATTCATCATAGTAAGTTACAGTTCATACAGTTTTCAATCTAAGACACAGTCATTTACGTTTCTCTTATTAATTTGTATAAATTTGCCCTCTTAACAATTAATAGTTCAAACTTTTAACTAATAAACAACTGTTCCGTGCGCTTACGTACATATAAAATCTCTACACGAGATGTTCTGTAATAGATTCATGTGAATTATTAAGATCTTGGCATTAATAGCATTGAGATATGTATATACTTTGTTCTGGAAACGAGCTTCATTGAAACTTTTGAGTATAGATATTACATTTGATACTTTCTTCCCCACAGCTGTTGCCCCAGCTCCTACCAAATATGGAAAGCTACATAACCATCAAACTGGACGACTATTAATTCTGATCTTAACAATTTTAAAGTATTTTAGTTAATTTTATTATCAACAATTGTAACATTTTATTACGGCCCATAGAGCCGCCTTGTATTTATATTGTAATTTCTGCCTTACAATTATTGATTTTAAATAGAAACATGTTATTTTAATTTTAACATTAATTGAGTTTACTTGTACGGCAACATATAGTGTACTCACACCATACATATGGGCTTACTTGTTTCTGATGATGGCTCCATAGAGCCGAAAACGTTCAAATAAATATATTATGTAACAAAATATTGTATAACCAATATATTTGTTAAATAAGGATAAGCATAGACGGCACATATAATAAATTGTCATTTATAATAATTAGCTTATCGACCCCATCATGCCTCTTAAATATGAAGTTGTGCTAAAAGAATGTTCAAGAATAGACATATTTTAATATTTATCGTTGATTCGGGGAGACAACTATGTGCAATCCTGCACAGTAATGACGTTGTAGATGATAGTGATTGTATTTATTATGATGGTAGTGACTGTGATGATGATGATTATGGTGATAGAGGTAATTCTGAAAACAGTATGAAGAGACGTGTAAAATATGTACTGGATTTTTCGCCAAATTAGCTTGTTAAAGCGTTATTTAATTGATCATTTTACGCGCTTCATCAATGAAGCGTCTGAATGAGATCAAGGTGATAATGCCAGTGAAATTAGTCTGGTGTAGAGCGTCGAAAATTACCAGAATTTGTTCTTAATGGGTTGAGCAGAAAATCCCGGAAAAAACCTCAACCAGGTATCTTGTCCCTACCAGGATTTGAATTCGTTTCATGGCCAGGCATGATAACCGTAATTCTACAGCGGTGGACTCATTAAAGCATTAGACTTAAAATTTCATAAAACAAAAATATATATCCTCTGAGAGACTAAATGGAAAAACTTGGCTATAGACCGCAGAAAGATTTAACAGCTGTTCTCACAGGTGCGGAACATAAAGTATGCTTTCGTTAATAAAAGAGAAAACTGCAATCTAGCATCAGGCATTGTACGGGCCTACCTTGGGAAAGAGATGTAACTATAGCAACTCTCAATCCACATACGTCGTGTTGGTTCATTGCTATTCACTGCACAAAATATTACACACCTGTGCCGTGCATATACACAACAGTAACCGAAGGCATAAAAACAGTACTAAAGGGATTTCGCCGCTTCAGATCCATTACAGTCGCAGTAATTCAACGTGTATACAGACAGACTCAGACGGGTGAGTGGAGAAATGTATACTTTTACTCTTCGATTTAACCAATCACTCGTGTTCGCCACTCCTATGTAAAACGTTTCTCCTTTCTCTTGTTCCTTTCCAGCGTTGCCTGACATAACGTGCAGGATTACGATATAGTATAGGCACAGTATAGTATTATACAGTCACGAAGCTTGAGTTGTGAGGGTGCTAGGAACAAAAGATTGTGCCGGTACTATTTCGCATTGTCTGTAATGAAGAGATATTAGCGATCCTAGTGATTAGCAACTATCTATGGATGCATATTTACTACGTATTGAGCTTCGTGACTGTATATACTAGACTGTGGTATAAGGTTGTCATACGTTCCGAAAAATCAGGACTGTCCCGATTTTGTGTGCAGAGAAATGTGTCCCGCCAGAAATTGATAATAATGATTTCACTGTGAACTGTCAAGACAAACACGATATTAAGGTCAAAAGCTTTTTTAAATAATTTGGCACACTGCGAAGTAAATCCTTACAATAAAAGAACAGTGTTTTTAATGTATGTTGTCCATATGCTGAAAAATGTGTAGCATATTTTGAAGATTTTAATAGTTTTAAGTGGATACATTTTTCGCGAGATCCCTCTGGGGAAAAACATTGAAAACCTGTTGAATCTGTATATATAATTTGAACTAGTAATGGAAATTACGGGAAAACGGCTGGACGGATTTTAATAAATGACCCCTCATTTTGAAGCTTGGAACTCAAAGTTTTTCGGAAAAATAGTAGTTTTCAATAAAATGTCAATTTTTAAACATAATTTTCCTATTTTCCAAAATCCATCTGTCGTCAGTTTTGAGAACTAGCTAATAGCATTCACGGCCGACATGATATTACCTTCGCTTTTTTGTGAAGGAAAAGCGAAGCGAGCATCAAGTCGGCCGTGTAGCATTTCAGAATAAAACAAAACACACACTACAGTAAACATTATTACACGAAGGCCATGATCTGCAAGAATGCTGACGTATTTAAACCTCAAATTAAATTGGTTATTAAAAGCTTAACTTACTAAAAATAATTTACAGGTTCGATTCTGTGGTGTGTAACTTTCTGGGTACAGCTGTGTATTGAATATTAAAAGCTACAAAACTTGAGATGGTTTGATGACATTATTATTACCATTAGAAATGAAATATTATTTGAGTTAATGCCATGACGTGACTATTTTTCATTAATTATACATATTAATACTATATTGATGATATGAAAGTGAAACGTTTTGGGGTTATTTAAGTAGATGTAGAGAATAACTTAAATTAGATTGTGATTTCTATATTTTACTGAGTGGCGGCTATATAGTATATATAGTATATGTTACTCAACGCTATAAAACTTAAGATAATAATATTTTTAAAAATAAAATGTTTTTATAATTATTAATCAAGTGGGGTTGGGTCTTTTTCATATATTTAATGGCGGTGTGGTGTAGATATTTATATGCGTGGTTCTCTTCAGTATTGTCTCGAGAGAGAGTATCTTTCATTGTTATGGAAGCAAATAAATTTCCGAATGTTTGGTATTCTTCATTGAAAATAAATCTGAAAAATGTTTATTTGAACGTCTAATGAACTTAGTTTGCAGCATTTACTCCACAAGCCACTAGTTTATTTATAATCCAGGACGCCAGATTAGTGATTCCTTATTTTTTGACCAGTCAGTAAGCTTGAAGTAATATGAACAGAAATTGGAGAGAATTCGTCATTGTTTGATGTTGAGTAAATAAGTTTTGAAAATTTCAGTCAGATGTAAGGGTTCTGTGCCAGGTACTAACAATGCTGCATATTTTGAAACAGTAATTTTGAGGCCTTCCTTGTAAACATGAAGAAATATGTTAGCAACTTAAAGTGAATAATATAGCGATGACGTAGATGTAATAACACGTACGTGATTTTTTTTTCAGAAGAGACATAAAACTGTACGTTATTTATGCAGTCTATTTATTTGAACCACTGAAAAACACAATTATCGCTAAGAAAACTAAATATCTCTGCAGACGGACGTTTCTGGAACTAACCCATCACTCTGCATGATAGCATTCGGTTGTCATAGAACCGCTGCTGGTGCCCTTATGTGATGAACATACGGTATAGGCCTACAAGGTGGAAGCGTCATAACCCTGCATATTGAAAGGAGGGATAGATTACATGAAAATAAACAAAAAGTTTATTATACGTTTTGCGATTAAATAATAATAATAATAATAATAATAATAATAATAATAATAATAATTCTTTATTTATACTGACAGAGTTAAGGCCATAGGGCCTTCTCTTACACTCTACCAGGTCACAAAGTATACAAGCAGTTAAAATTTAACAAAAAGTTAAAGAACAGAATACTAACATATTACAAAAAAATAATACTAATAGCATAATAAAATCGACGATGAACAAGATGAAAATAATACCACAATAGAAAAAAAGAAAGTAAAATACATTGGAATATAGTAAAATCAACTCATTTAGTACAAATGGTTAAAATGGAAAATGTAAGGAAGAATATAATAAAATGGAATGTAATAAAATAATAATAAAAAAAGAAAATAAATACGAAAATTAAATAAAATTCACAATAAAAAGGCTATGATAATAAATTCATCGGCTGATAAAGAGAACAAAAAGGGGAAAGAAAGGAAAATAAATATATGGCTTATATTTTTACAAAACTATCGCAGAGAATAGGCCTTATAACTGAAAGGAATCTGAATTGAAAAAGTTCAATTATAATTTATTTTTTAAACTAGACAATGTCCGAAACTGTTGACACTGAATGTTGTAAAAACTATAGCTAAAGGTCCAAATAACATCATTTAGGTGTTATTTGAAATTGTTTATTAGAATATTGGCATAAACTTAGACTTTATTAAGGGTACCCATGAGAGAAATTACGAAATTCTAAACTATAAAAGCTACATTTTTGAAATGTGTATCATAGGTGTATACTAACATAACTAAAGAGCTCACAAAAATTTGTCCTTGCAGCTCTCATGGTTCACAGGCTATGGGCAAGTTTACATTTTTGGGGGGTGAGTAACTCAAAACGTCCCTTGCGCAACAATTTTATTATTTTTGTCCTCATAATTTGTGAACAGGATCACCACACATATACTTCTTTAAATTGTCTTGGGTTCCCATATAGATTAACTAGATAAACGTCTAGAATTTTTAAATTTTGTATAATTTTTTTTCTTAAAAATAAAAATAATACGAAACTGAATGCTATATATAGAAATTGTATTCATCATAAAACCTAGAGCAATTTTTATTTATTACTTAAATACCAACTTTCAACTGTCTATCACAAAATTTGCATCGGAAGGTGTATTTTATAGGAATGAAAATGCTGAAAATTTGAAGTGTGAGAAAACAGTCCAAAACTGACCGTGTTGCAGCTGAAATTTAAAGCACCACGGACCTTTTAAAATTGCCGTATGGACTTTAAAACTGGGGCTAGCATACTGGTGGTGCTATTTTTTAATAAAGAGAGGTATGTAGTAGGCCTATTGTATGATATAAAAAAAAGTGATTTTTGAGAGACATTGGGTACCCTTAAATATGTCACGGAATTAGGCAACCTTACCCTAATATTATGTACGGTATGCAACTTATTATTTTTTTTCGAAAACTATAATCTTCCGACCAATATGTTATTAGACTTTTTTTTACATTCAATATTACCAACGCGTTCTGAAAATATGCAGGGTTATTTCACTCCCACCCTGTATATGTTAGCCGGAAAACACATAATGAGATAATTATTGTGAAAATCACAAGCTATTTAATTTATATCGCTGTACGTATAGTAGGATAGCGGAATGCAAAGTTGTTGATTGCACGTGAAAGAGGAAGGCACGTTGGCGCACAATAGCAATGGATACGTGAAATAACAGTGCGAGCAAGCTCTTCTGAATAGCAGGACAGTTACAAACGTTACGGGTGGGAATGAATAATGCAGGTCGCCGACAACGCTCCTGTGGCATATGACTCAACATGCGGTAATTACAGTACAGCATGTGTATGCAGACAGGGACTACTGCTCTTTAATCATTACGGAGCGCTCACGCATTCACCTACTCATCATCCAAGCATCGACCCTAATATCTCATAGAAACCTGGAGAATTCAAGCTTCTGACACGAGCTCGCCGGCCGTTACCATAACTTGTGTCCACCTAAGACGACCTAAATGTCCTTCAAAGAGAGGATAGTTGGAAAATGAATTCATCGAGCATTGCACCAGATAAAAATTTCTTACGTTTAATATGTTCTTTGAAGCGTTTCAAAAATAGAATCTTAGTCCAAGAACATAAATTTTCAGGAAAAAAATAATATGAGCTATTCCATCTCAAATCGACCGAACTATAGAGAAAATTGACCTTACAATTCCTAAATACAATGAAACCATTTTTGTACGTAGAGAATTGTGATACAATGCTTTGTGCAAAGTTTGAGGCATCAGAACTTCATAGTGTTTAAATTAAAAATATTTAAATTTATCGTATTTTCATAAAATTAGCAACTTTCAACTGTTGTAGCTCCGAAACCCTTTCACCCAATGATCAAAATCATGGTTTATTTTGATGCTGAGAAATTAAAATTTATATTGACATATAAACAGATTTTCTTATATATTATTTTAATGTACCGAAGTACACATGATATTTCCATGCAGATATTCTGCATCATCATACGATGAAAGAGTAATGGAACGGAGAAAAATTCTCTCCGGCGCCGGGATTTGAACCCGGGTTTTCAGCTCTACGTGCTGATGCTTTATCCACTAAGCCACACCGGATACCCACCCCGGCGCCGGACAGAATCGTCTCAGATTAAGTTCCAACTCTTGGGTTCCCTCTAGTGGCCGCCCTCTGCACTACGTCATAGATGTGTATGAACGTAGGACTGAAGTCCACATATGTGCTGAGGTGCACTCGTTATGAGTGACTAGTTGGCCGGGATCCGACGGAATAATCGCCGTCTTAAATCACGAAGTGATATACGCATATTATATATATTATTTTAATGTCCCGAAGTACATATGATATTTCCATGCATATATTCTGCGTCATCATACGATGAAAGAGTAATGGAACGGAGAAAAATTCTTACTTTTTATGGAAATGGAGAAATTTAGATTTTTCCTCATTAAGACGCCTTTGCCTAGGAAAAAATATTTTTAAAATATATAGTTGGATTCCGCATTGAAAGTACAAATAAACACATATTTTTTACTGATGGTATGTTGATAAGAAAGTATTGAAATTATCAAATAAAGAAAAATAAATAGTACGCGCGTGAACTAATCAGCTGACTGTGAGACGGGAGATAGCCGAGACAAGCAAGGCCAGGAGACAAACACGTGATGTTTCGTCTAGTAGCGCATAGCTGGGTTAGCCTTATCACAAGTTTTCATAAACACAGAAGTAAAATGACGACCAACGCTCACTTATCATCATCTCTCGGCCAGTGCGTGCGATACTGCGCCGTTCAAGTCTAGGCGTGTGAAAATAATTTATTTAATACCCTCGAAACTTATTGCCGAGTCACTCAGCAAACAATGCCGAATTCCTCTTAATAATGCAAGTTTTTTCTCAATATATTTTTTACATTTTTACAAATGAGCAAAAGGCCTAAAAGTAAGTAAAATCAGATTATCTGTCTCTCTGTACACAATAAAAATAAGGATTACTTCTTACCATAACCTACCAAATGTCAGCTTCAAAATGAGCTCTCGTTCAATGTTCTACAGTAAATGGTTCCAGAGTTCTGAGTGCTGAAAGATAAAATACGCTAAATTTGTCGCTCAATAATACAAAAACCGTTTGACTTTAGATAGTATATTTTTGAAAATATACTGTCCTCAACACCTTGTATAAATAGGGGAAAAAAATAGAGTATTAAAAAATGCGAGGTTTTTTACTGATCGATTTCATAGCCCATATCTGGCATGGGTGTTGTTGACACTTCAAGTAAGTATGAAATTCATCATGCCATTTCTTAAGGTGTTTTAGAAACTTGGGAAATTGAAGTATATTTATAACTTAAATTGCCTCATAGAAATTCATGTCTAAATGTAGGTAACTGTGGACAATGGTTGTTTTAAGAAAGAAAAAAAAAACTCTGTTGTGGCTGAAGTGTACCTCTCATTCAATCTCTTCTTTTTTTTTCGATTCTCGGACCGACCAACCTGACTGTGGTTTTTCCGTGATTTCCCACGGTTATTTAGGCAAATAACGGGTTGGAATTTTCATTGCCATTTTCCTTCCCCTCCCGAGTAGAAAAAGAACTTAGATCTCATATCATTCATCATCTTCATCTCATTCCATAGACATACTCACGTCAAGACGCATGTCTTCGTCAGTTTACGGGAAGGGGTGTCCTCTCCACAACCGTTCCTGGGTTCCCAGTCTTCCGCAAATCTCTACCATGATTCATTCCTTAAGAGGACTTCCAAGGGCGCTTCGACACCTTACAAGGTCCTTTGGAATGGATCCTGTGTTGGTTGGTAACCTTGGCGGTATGAATTTAGGATAGGAGGTTAGGGGGCGGATGAAAGGGGACATGCGGCCGGTGGGCTGGTACACCTCATCCTCATTCATCCCATAAATTCGGGGTGCACAATAGGCCTCAGGATGGCCGACGTGCAAAGAGTCGTCCCTAACTCGCCCCTAGCCACCACTACCTTACATAACCTAATGTAACATAAACTAATCTTATCTTCTTTTTATTTATTATATCCTGTTTCTTCTCCTTTCGTTGCTTATATTTCATCCATGAGGTTACTTCTGCACCTAAAGATGACTCTGTACCTACAACAATTAACGTGCTAAAGTATTTTTCTCTGAGGCGGTTTTTGCCTCATACATAAGTACTGCCAATATACTACAGTTTAAAATTGTATGGCTAAATGTTTCAACATGATATGAATGGGATATTTGTAAATGCTACTATGGTCCTGAAGAAGGGATGTTTTCACAAGAAAAGGCTTTGGTGTATGGTTGTTTTTTTTTTAAACCATTGAAAATTTTTACTCCTATAACATAGGACTAATAACTAATTCGTCCACCGTTGTGACTGAGGGGTTAGCGAGTATAACTCCGAACCCAGCGGTCCCGGGTTCGATTTCCGGTCAGGAAGAGTTGTCCTGGTAAGGTTTTTTTTGGGGTTTTTCCCTCGCTCCTATGGATGAACTTTAACTTTATCAGGCGATTGGAAACCCACTCATCTTCGCCACTTCCTTCCCTTTCCATCATCCTTTCCTCCGTTTCTGCTTTTTCAGATCACTCTACCGGCGGCCTCCCGAAGCTTCTGACTCTCTCGACCGGCCTCCGTGGAATGTAGTTCAGCGATGTTGGATGACTTCTGCAATGGCACCCGAGGCAGACCTATTCGAGAGAGAATTTTCGCCGACAGGGGAGCCTTGAAGGAATTTGCCGAAGCAGGAATGGTATATGGATTCCGTCGGCTGTAGGGACCTTTCCTTAGGGAGTCATGTGGTTAGGGCGGTGCGTGTAGGGGATCTGTGGCATGCAACTCATTCCTTATCGAGGATTAGCGCAATAGATCTCAATAGGTCGCAGTGCTGGGTCAACCGTGCCCACCTGAGTTAAATTCCATTCCATTCCAACAACTAACTCAGTAAATGGCTGTTACAATACGTTCACCACGTGCTTAATATCTAAAATGTTCATTTTTGGACTAAAATTCTTTTTTTTAAAAACCCTTGAATTCATTTTTTGATTAATTAATGCAGTTGTTTATTCCATTAATTAGTATTTTTATAACCTCTCTTCAACTACCACATTTATAATTCACTTCACCCAGGAATTAATTTTATAATTTAATTCCAAGTATTCAATTTAATCGTTAATTAACTTCTTTGTGCATTGATATATTCACTCAGTCATTCACAACATTTATTCACTTAATTAACTTGCGCAATTCATTATCTCATTATAGCTTACACTCCACTAATTACACGCATCACTTGCCAATTTACGAAAAACACTAATTCGATTGATTAATACCATTCACGTTTTTGCATCATTTACTCACTCATTCACTTCATTTATCTTCCTATACTCTTAATAATTCATGTGTTTTTATGCATTCGATTAATCTAATTCCTTATGCGTTTACTTCGCTTATTCATACACGCCCTTCCTCTTTCTTTTCAATCACTGATTCATACAATTTATTAATTCTAAAAAATTATGTCATCTACGTAGGCCTACATATTTACTGAAAGATTTTCGCTTCACTTATCATTATTACACCTCGCTCCTTCATTTCATTCTTGCACTCATTTGATAAATAAAATAATTCAATCTCTTGGATCATGAGTTTATTCACTCGGAAATTTATTTCACTAATTTTTGTTGTAACATCATTCATTTGCTTACTTACTTAGCTACTTAAGACTTTTAAGTAACCCGGAGGTTTATAAGCGCGCCATCGGTCCCTATTCTGAGCAAGATGAATCCAGTCTTTATCATCATATCCCACCTCTCTCAAATCCATTGTATTATTATCCTCCCATCTACATCTCGACTTCCCCAAAGATCTTTTTCCTTCCGGCCTCCCAACTAACACTCTATATAGTCGTTGTTCCTGCAATAACTCCTATGTGACATATTTATTGATTTTAAGATTTTTACTCTATTAAATAACTTAAATAGTGATACAGCAAATAATAAAATCTCCTATATGTAATCATATATTTTCTTTCCTTCGAAAATGTAAGAATTCACAATCACCTATGTACGGCTCCCATAGGATGAATAAATGTGTTATTTGCTCCTACTGAAAAATTGTGCATTTTGCACATAGGAGTTATTGCAGGAACGACTACGATATGCATTTCTGGATTCGCCCTACGTGCTACATGCCCTGCCCAACTCATACGTTTGCATTTAATGTTCATAATTATGTCAGGTGAAGAATGCAATGCGCGCACTTTGAGAGAAGAACAGAGGTTAAGGATGTTTGAGAATAAGGTGCTTAGGAAAATATTTGGGTCTAAGAGGGATGAAGTTACAGGAAAATGGAGAATGTTACACAACGCATTGTATTTTTCTGGCAATTAATAATAATAATATGACAAAAATAATATAATATAATATAATATAATATAATATAATATAATATAATATAATATAATATAATATAATATAATATAATATAATATAATATAATATAATATAATGTAATATAATATAATATAATATAATATAATATAATATAATATAATATAATATAATAATAGGTTTGGAAGTAAATACCGAAAAGACAAAGTATATGATTATGTCTCGTGACGAGAATATTGTACGAATATAAAAATTGGAAATTTATCCTTTGAAGAGGTGGAAAAATTCAAACACCTCGGAGCAACAGTAACAAATATAAATGATACTCGGGAGGAAATTAAACACAGAATAAATATGGGTAATACTTGTTATTATTCGATTGAGGAGCTTTTATCATCCAGTATGTTGTCAAAAAATCTTAAAGTTAGAATTTATACAACAGTTATATTACCGGTTGTTCTATATGGTTGTGAAACTTGGACTTTCACTTTGAGAGAGGAACATAGGTTAAGGGTGTTTGAGAATAAGGTGCTTAGGAAAATATTTGGGGGTAAGAGGGATGAAGTTACAGGAGAATGGAGAAAGTTACACAACACAGAACTGCACGCATTGTATTCTTCACCTGACATAATTAGGAACATTAAATCCAGACGTTTGAGATGGGCAGGGCATGTAGCACATATGGGCGAATCCAGAAATGCATATAGAGTGTTAGTTGGGAGGCCGAGACGTAGATGGGAGGATAATATTAAAATGGATTTGAGGGAGGTGTGGTATGATGATAGAGACTGGATTAATCTTGCTCGGGATAGGGACCAATGGCGGGCTTATGTGAGGGCGGCAATGAACCTCCGGGGTCCTTAAAAGCCAGTAAGTATTATTATTATTATTATTATTATTATTATTATTATTATTATTATTATTATAAAATGTCTGCCCCTACTAAAGTTTTATGTTCAGGAAAACTTGACAATGATCTTGTGAAACAGTTGGCTTATGCTACATCACAAGAAGTAGTTATTGTGGGACTGGAATAAAAGTTAAATTCCACATTCGAAGTACCTAACTTTGAACGATGCTGGGTAACTTTCGGTGCTGCACCCCGGACTCATTTCACCGGCATTCTCACCTTTATCTCATTCAGACGCTAAATAACCTAAGATGTTGATAAAGCGTCGTAAAATAACCTACTAAAAAAACTTTGAACGAGTGTCGCAGTACCGTATTCACACAGATAATATAAATGTAAGCATAAAGGTATGTATTTTACTGAAAATAAACATTTAAAATTTTGTATACCAATTTCGCTAAACTCACCAATCTTCGATGTAACTTAATACATACGGTACTATTCATATGCATAGGGCACTTGGATTGCAGACTCTAGCCACAGTTAAATGTGAAACCTGTGATGTACTTCGACGTCAAGTCGTAATTCCGAATCAGCTGCCATCTGTGGTTCAATTCATAAACGCGTCTCTCTTAAAGCACTATTCATCAGCCTCATACGCCCTCATCCCGGGGCCTCTACAGTTGCATGGGTAGCTGCTGAATACACGGGGCTACAACAACCTGAGACACTGCACGTACCGTGTTTATGAAGTTTTGATGAACTTCACCCAACCTAATGACCTGTCAAATTGCTACCCTTATTCTAGAAATCACTTTCACAACTTCGTCTTTGCTCCCTCTCTTTCTATTCCGCTTTCATTTCTATTTCTCATTTCTAATTTCCTCGCTGCTGTGTTACAGTTTTATGTACAATGTGTACACATTTCTGATGGTGGCGAAGTGAAGGACTGGTGTCTTTAAATCAAACACAATGAATGATTTAATTAATTATCCCAACAATAAGAAGTACATCAACTCAGCAATGAATAAATATTAAAATTCACATATAAATAAATATATAAACTCATTAATGAATGAATGAATGAATGAATTTAGTACATTATGCAACGAGCCTATAATGATAGTAATTAAGAAGCACTTCTTAATTACCGTTATAGGCAAGTTTCATACGTCTTTTTATGCTCGACCATATTTCTAACTTGAAATTATACAGATGTATACATTTTATTTGTATCTGATAAGATCGGAAGTGACCTTGTTCTATGTCGTGAATTACGAGATGTGCGCAGACGCGAAAGTATTGATTTTTTCCGAGGAACAATAATGTCATTGACCTTGATGTAATCCCGTTAAACTTGGTATAACCTTGATTATTGAATTCGACATTGAAAAACGAGATGACAAATTGAATTTATTTGAATATTATTTACAATTAACGCTAATTATTATAGTAACAGGACATAACCTTCTGCGACAGTATTGGATTTCCAGCCTTCGTGACTTTTCGCTAATTCTCTTTCGATTGCATATCCGAGAATAATCGATACTTGCGGTTTTATAACGGTACAAAGCTGACTTGTCATTGGCTGAACACCTGTAAGCTGAGTTGTCATTGGCTGAAAACACCTGTACTTTAATGAGTAGGTGTACTTTAATGACATGCATTAAAGGACTGCTACAAGGTGTATAATTACTACATTTCGGCATGGTCGAGCATAAAATAAATAAATAAATAATTATATAAGTAAATAAATAAACAAAATACATAAACAAAATAAACAAATGGATGAATGGATGGATGGATAGATAGGTAGGTAGGTAGGTAGGTAGATAGATAGGTAGATAGATAGGTAGATAGATAGATAGATAGATAGATAGATAGATAGATAGATAGATAGATAGATAGATAGATAGATAGATAGATAGATAGATAGATAGATAGATAGATAGATAGATAGATAGATAGATAGATAGATAGATAGATAGATAGATAGATAGATAGATAGATAGATAGATTACATACATACAAAGATAGAGTCCACACCTGTGGAGTAATGGTCAGCGTGTCTGGCCGCGAAACCAGATGGCCCGGTTTCGATTCCCGGTCGGGGCAAGTTACCTGGTTGAGGTTTTTCCGGGGTTTTCCCTCAACTCAATATGAGCAAATGCTGGGTAACTTTCGGCGATGGACCCCGGACTCATTTCACAGGCATTATCACCCTCATCTCATTCAGACGCTAAATAACCAAAGATGTGATAAAGCGTTGTAAAATAACCTACTAAAATGAAAATAAAAAATACATACATAGATAGACAGACATACATACATACATACATACATACATACATACATACATACATACATACATACATACATACATACATACATACATACATAGATAAATGTATAGCATGAACCTTAAGTAATGCTATTAATTTCTAAGAGTTATTATTTGACATATTTCAATCAAAGAAGTTTAATCCTATTTTGCTCGCATTTGTTTCCTTCTAGAGTTAAAAATATTTCATAGCGTGTTTTCGGAAAGCCATTATTTGAAATTCTAATGTACTCAGTCTATTTAAAAAGCAGTGAATTATGATAATAACTGAATGAAAAAGTTTTATTTTTGTCTTTGAAATGTGCAGAAATTTGATCCGAAGAAAAGCAACATTGAAAAATTCATCTGCAGAACGAAAATTACCATTTTTACATTTCAAATTTCTGCAAGTGTAAATGTAAAAACTAAAATTCTTTCAATCATTTATTATTATTATTATTATTATTATTATTATTATTATTGTTACCGAAGATTAATATCAAATAGACTATTTCCTTTCATACAGTGTTTATTAAATTCTCATCCTGTTGAACACTGGGCTGTTATATTCCTTTAATTTTTATCATATACTGTTCTTTTTTCTCACAACCTCGCACTAATATCAAATTACTATAAATTCGACCATGCTCTGAATATTTAAAAGAGGTACTGTAAAGCTATTGTCCATAAAGTTCTACAAAATTGCAAACGAATCCCGCATAACCGCGTTTCTATCGTATTGTGTGGTAGCACTCCTAATCCAAAGATACTGGACTGAAAACCGCCGGTATTGGTTTCCTTTGTTCCTACGGTAGCGACGCTATATTATTAAAGTAGAAGGGAATGCTTCTTCCTCTTTAAGGCACATCGACATTGAATAAACATTGGAGGAACGTTCTACATTTCTCCCAGAGAAATGCTCTGACTGCGCTATAAGACATGCCTCCCACTAAATTCTACTTCAGAATTTAGACAAAATTATCTGGATTAAACCGTAATATCTTATGCATTTAATTTCAGTAAGTATTTTGATCAGTTATATATGAAAGTTATTGAAAGAGAACCTGCAGCGAGTTCCACACGGTTGAAATACTCCAATATTGCCACAGTCGGGGAAAGAGATCTCATGAAATAGGCCTATGTAATGTTAAAAACCGTAGGATATTTATAACTGAATGGAAAGAATGTGTTATTTGTTTTGTTAACTGTTTAGTAAACTGACACATACAATATCAAATTTGTTATTAGAAAGTTGGAGACTTGTTTACCCTGAGCCAAATAACGCCATGTATATCTTTAACGCCACCCTATTAATTCTTGTTAACGACACCAGTTTCCGGTAGTGCACTACTGCAGCCGTCATTCGCTTGCGATGTAGTGATGAAATGAGTTACGAGCTGTCCGCTGACATTTACGAGTGACATGATATTCCACCATTTTGCTGTTGTGTGTTGATAGTGAAAGGCTGTTCTTATATCAGAATACTTACTTACTGGCTTTTAAGGAACCCGGAGGTTCGTTGCCGCCCTCACATAAGCTCGCCATTGGTCCCTATCCTGAGCAAGATTAATCCATTCTCTATCATCACATCCCACCTCCCTCAAATCCATTTCAATATTATCTTCCTATCTACGTCTCGGCCTCTCTAAAGGCCTTTTTCCCTCCGGCCTCCCAACTAACACTCTACAAGAATTTCTGGATTCGCCCATACGTGCCACATGGCCTGCCCATCTCAAACGTCTGGATTTATGTTCCTAATTATGTCAGGTGAAGAATACAATGCGTGCAGTTCTGTGTTGTGTAACTTTCTCCATTCTCCTGTAACTTCATCCCTCTTAGCCCCAAATATTTTCCTAAGCACCTTTTTCTCAAACACCCATAACCTATGTTCCTCTCTCAAAGTGAGAGTCCAAGTTTCACAACCATAAAGAACAACCGGTATATCAGAATAAGAGACAATATTTTACTTTGTGTGTTGAAGAAATAATAACTATATTAAACTATATATTTTCGTGATCCCTAAACATTCTTCTATGCAGAGTAAGTATTTGCTACCTATAACATTTGAAAATGTTAGAGAAACAGGCGTGTAATATTATCAAATATTCAGTAGCGCTTTAACGCCACGTGGCGGTCTACAGATAAAATTTTAGGTTATGTTAGTACGATACTCACTTGTTTAACGATAGTCCTCAGTTTTTAATACAATTTTCATTGCTGTTATATTCATATTGTCTGAGGTATTTACATGATTAGTGTGCAAACATCAGGAGAAACACTAACCTTTCAACTTACAAATGTCCAGAATGTGCACAGTGATGATCAGGCTTCGGCCTAGGGACACAGAGTAACCAGTATGAGGTTTAGAGTACTCGGAGTATAAATGACATCACGACCCGATTGCAGTTACCCGACTGCAACAGCACAGGTGGGTCCGTAATGTGTATTACCGTTGTGTGTAGGCCTATTGCTGCTTGGCTGCGATAAGTGTAATAGACTTCGGCGTAGGGACACCTGATTGAAGGTAACAACTCACATTAATACTTTAATGGTAGACATTTATTGTCTACACTCGGAATGTACTGTATATACTGCATCTGTACAGGGTGAAATATATTTTGTGCCGTACTATGACGGACTGTTTGCACGTTGAGACACGAAGTAACGGCGCACTACATCTCCCACCCACTCGACCAACACAACACTATCGTCTGTGCGTTCTGAACTTCATGCGTTTCTCTGCCCAGGACCGAAGCCTGGTGATGATATTGGTTCAATAGCTTATCAAACTCTTAATTTTTTGTTTTACTTTTGGCAAAACATTCATATTTAACTAAGTTCAATGCTTTTGTATTTATAACTTTCTACTGTATCTCGTCTCTTTTTTTAAAGTAAGAAGTTAACGGAAAAATTCTTTTTCTAATCCATCTGGTGTTTCAGCTTTAGATCAAGAATATTTCATTAGCATTAAGTGATTTTGTACCTTTTATTAACAGAAACTCAAAAATATAGTTGCTTAGTTCAATTTGTGTTATTTAGGAAAAATAATTAATTAATAATTATAAGTAGACTTCGTTGAATTGCCACACGCAGCATGCAATCAGGTTGCCGATGTATGGTAGTATAGAAGAGGTGAGCGACCTCCCGGTCTCCTAGTATAAGCAGTTCATGTTAAGAGTTGTGACCGATCCAAATAGATAGAGCAGCTACAGCTAATGTATACCTATGTTAGCACTTGTTTTTGCATTACTGTGGTTGGAATAGTCAAAGCTTAACATTTGTTCAGTGCAGACAAGAATTCAATCAAACATATTACAATGAGAGTGTTGCTGTTCCAAACAATTGCCCCTGGAATACCCTTACCCCCGCAGCCAGTCTTGACCCTTTGGAAAACGTGGTTGGATGCTGTTAATTATTATACAAAATATTACGGCAAAATAATTGAGGTAATTGATGCATTGGATAGCACAGACAGTTCCGCTGTTGCAGCTCTAAAATCATTGCCTTCTGAGCAGCTATTGGAAGATATTCTGTTCATTGATTCTAATTTTAAAATTTTGTCCAAAAGCATCACCCTGTTAGAATCGTCTAAACTACAACTCTCAGAAGCCCTTAATATAGTGTATAACGTATCACAAACCGTTATCCAAAATAACAATTCACTAATTTCAGGAAAAGTGAAATGTAAGGTGGGAAACATTATTGCTAAAAAATTCTCCTATTCACAACTTCGTATTATAAATGATGTGCTATCAGGTCACGACAAGACGTCTGAAGTTGGTGTACTAAAAAGTAGTGACTTTCCGTTCTTCAAATATGTACCTACTACATCATATGATGTTAAACGTACATTTTCCCAATATAAAAACTGTTTGAGTGACCATCGGAGGAGGTTCACTTTGCAGTCGCTCAAATTGTACGTAACTCTTCACTGCAATGCACATATTCAAGAATGATGTGAGTTTCTTACATTAAATTTTAAGAATTAATATATCTCACTACAAAATATTTGTGTATTTACATGTTTAGACATTTCCTACTTCAATGATCATTCATTATATTTCTTGAATGCAGGATACAGGTTTTATTGTAACCGCAGTATACTTCTCAGTGTTTACATCAGAGGCATACTTCAGCCGTTGCACGTCCCCTTCTCATACAGTCTATACTGCGTGCGCAGTAACCTTGCGATTCTCGTGGCAATTCCACGAAGTCTAATTATAAGTGTATAGGTTGCTAGAAAATAGGTGGCGTTAATTGGATAAGCTGTTCCTAATAACACCAGTATACAAAGTTTTCCTATTTGAGTTGTAATTATTCTCCAGTACAATACAATTCCGATTATCCGTCACCCTGTTAACCGATTAGTGGATTATCCGTCTGTCTTTCTCTCGCTTTTTTTTTTTTTTGCTGCAGAAATATATGAAGTAGCCTACTGTACATTGTATTGGCGTATTACTTTTCTTTCTGGAGAGTGTTTTTACAAGGCCTTTTCCTTACACAGTACGGTCTACTGATCGAAATGTCGTACTATATAACTTCTATATAAAATGTCTTCTACGGGTATCAAAAGAAATCTTGTTGTGCTAAGTATCGGAAAAAGAAGTGTAAATAATTGAGTGGTTTGGGGAAAGAGAAACTGTGCCTCATCTCGCAACAGGATATGAATTTGGAGTGTATAAAGTATGTAAATCTACAACACGAGACCTCTACTATTCATATCTTTCCACAGGCAGCCATTGCAAGGAGTTTTCTTGCCCCTTAAAAACCCGTCGTTTACAATGAACTTTAAATGAGTGAACTTGTGATGCACTACCCAGCGTGTTAAGGGAAGAGGATGGTATTTTTAATGAAAAATGACTAAATTAAAAAAAAAATCTTTAAAATACTCTGCGATATGTGTTGATCGCCATTTTTAAAGTTCCTGCATTATGGATTTTTAAATCACTCGCCCACTTTTATTGTTTCCGGTAAAATAATTTTCAAGAATTTTTTTTCTTTAAAATACCCTTTGATACGTGTGGAATGCATTGCATAACATTTTGTGGGTATTTGTGCCCTTATCGGATGTTGAGACGTAATTTTTTAATTTCCTGCGCTACGGATTTTTAAATCACCGCCCACTTTTATTGTTGTTTCCGGTAAATTAAATTTTCAAGAATTTTTTTCTTTGAAATACCCTTTGATACGTGTGGAATGCTTTGCATAACATTTTGTGCGTATTTGTGCCCTTATCGGATGTTGAGACGTCATTTTTAAACTTCCTGCACTATGGATTTTTAAATCACTCGCCCACTTTTATTGTTGTTTCCGGTAAATTAAATTTTCAAGAATTTTTTTTCTTTAAAATACCCTTTGATATGTGTGGAATGCTTTGCATAACATTTTGTGGGTATTTGTGCCCTTATCGGATGTTGAGACGTCATTTTTTTAAGTTTTTGCGCTATGGATTTTTAAATCACTCGCCCACTTTTATTGTTGTTTCCGGTAAATTAAATTTTCAAGAATTTTTTTTCTTTAAAATACCCTTTGATATGTGTGGAATGCATTGCATAACATTTTGTGGGTATTTGTTCCCTTATCGGATATTGAGACGTCATTTTTAAACTTCCTGCGCTACGGATTTTTAAATTACACGCCCACTTTCATCGGTTTCCAGTAACTTCATTTTTTTTTTGCTACATTGCCAGACAAAATGGATATAATTTCTGAACTATTAAAGATACATGCATGAAATTTAGAACACACATTCATTAGACTATTAGGAAACGTTTCTCTGTAACAGAATTTTGTTAATTGATTTGATTTAAAAAATACGTCCGTTTGTTTGCAAGAAAGGAAATCAGAAAATTGTTACTAAATTTTAATTGTTTATTTTACAAATGTAGGAACTAATATCAAAATTCTGTTAGAGACAGTTTTTAGAACATATGTTTGCAAATACATTGCAAAAACGTTTGAATCTATCTTTAAAAACGGTTTAGATATATCGGTTTTAGTACAATCTTGCATTGGGTACATATTTTTTTCAAATTTGGGCCCCCAAATAATTTTTTTTTTCAAATATTTTTATTTGGTTGAGTTGCCACAGCTATGAGCTCCCGACATGCAAAAAATTAATAATTTACACCAAATAGGAAAAAAGTTTTAAAAAATACCATCCTCTCCCCTTAAATAGAAGGCAATAGAGGTAATTACCAAAATGTAAGTATTATTCACTAAATTTACCAAAAATATTTATGATACGGACTATAAGATTTTTTAGATTATCCGTTCAGCCCACCCCCTTCATTACCATGGATAACAGATATTCTACTGTATATAATATCGCCATTTCCATTGTGATATTGCCTAAAAATAAAATTAAAGTTTCTGTGTCATAATTTTTGTGTTTGTGCTTATTTCCTCAGCAACAGTGACTTGCGTGCTAAGGTGGCGTTATTTGGTACGTGTACCTTACTTGAAATACTGGATCAGACAAAAAGATTAGAATATTATGGATATATTAATTTGTCCTACAGAATTTATCTGTAATATTGACACTTAGGAGAAAAATGGCAGTTGACATTGGATACACGTCAACATACATATGCCTAAATTGCAGTCAGGCCACAAAGAGAAACATCGAAGGAGGCAGGTTCGATCCGGTGCTGTGGATTGAATTCGGCGTAGCTCGGTGGTCAGAGCGCTTGGTACGTAGAACCAAGGACTCGGGTTCGATCCCCGGCGCCGGAGCGAATTTTTCTCCTAAAATATTAAAGAGATTACAGTGTTTTTTTTTCTTCTGCAGGGGTGAGCATTTATAACTACGAGGAAGGAAATTAAACGCAGAATAAATATGGGAAATACCATTTATTATTCGGTTGAGAAGCTTTTTTCATCTAGTCTGCTGTCAAAAAATTTGAAAGTGAGAATTTATAAAACAGTTATATTACCTGTTGTTCAGTATGGTTGTGAAACTTGGACTCTCACTTTGAGAGAGGAACAGAGCTTGAGGGTTTTTGAGAATAAGGTTCTTAGGAAAATATCTGGGGCTAAGAGGGATGAAGTTACAGGAGAATGGAGAAAGTTACACAATGCAGAGCTGCGCGCATTGCATCCTTCGCCTGACATAATTAGGAACATTAAATCCAGACGTTTGAGATGGGCGGGGCATGTACCACGTATGGGCGAATCCAGAAATGTATATAGAGTGTTAGTTGGGAGGCCAGAGGGGAAAAGACCTTTGGGGAAGCCGAGACGTAGATGGGAGGATAATATTAAAATGGATTTGAGGGAGGTGGGATATGATGGTAGAGACTTGATTAATCTTGCTCAAGATAGGGACCAATGGCGGGCTTATGTGAGGGCGGCAATGAACCTCCGGGTTCCTTAAAAGGCAGTAAGTAAGAAAGAGTGTTTTTTTTAATGACACAACACAGTTGTATTTTAATGTAAGTTAGTTTTCATTATTGTATCGAAAAGAGGCATTATTTCAATTTACTGAAGCAAAAGAACAAAATAATGTTTTTGGAAATTACACCCTCCAAATAACGTCCATTTTTTTCTAATGCACTCCTGGAGCCTGACTCTGAAGTTCAGCATTGCTTTGCCTACCACGTCTCTGACGTACGGGCGGTCCTTGGCCTTCCTTTCGACTTATGTTTAGATGCTAAAGAAGGTGTTCTGAAATTGTTTACCCACAATAAAATTGTATTAAGGCTGGGAACTCGCCCATGTCGACCCTCATAAAAATGTTGTCAGAACCTGCACTGTCTAAGAACTAGGCCCTATTGAATAGAGTAATTTGTTTTGAAAAAAACATCTCCACGCGATGTGTTCCACGGTTCCATTGCAACTTAAATGACATCAGTAATGATGTTCATTCCCTATCCCAACGAGCACAGAAGACATAGAGTAGAAGTAGACAAAAGCATCTTAATACCATTAGACGGAGTGAAGCCGCTTTTATGAACCTCACGCCATCTTGTTGCTACCAAAACATTGCAAAATAGCTACTACATAATGTAGTGAAAATTTGCTAAAGTGCTTCTCACAAAGGAGGAGAAAGTATTTATTGTTGAGCATAATTTCCGGTCATACGGAGTGGGGTGTTAAAATGGGCCAACCTTGCGCTACGTCAGCCGTGGCGAAAATGTGACTCGCGAGCACATTGTGGCTCGTAATGATAGCTGTGCATTTCTATTGCTTCCTATCTCCTCCAACCCCTTCTACGTCAGCCCTGGCGAAAATGTGACTCGCGAGTACATTGTGCCTCGTAATGATAGCTGTGCATTTCTATTGCTTCCTATCTCCTGTCCCACGTGAATGGAATTCTCTACCTCAGAAGATTAGGGGCTACCAGACAATAACCACTTTCAAGGAAAGCTAAACGATTTCTTACGGGCGCAGTCAAATTGAAGTTATAATTTATTGTGATCGAGTTTAATAATTTAATTTAATTTAGGTATGACTATCATTACTATTATTATTATTATTATTATTATTATTATTATTATTATTATTATTATTATTACATAATTATTTTATTGGTGTTGTGAAGATGAAAAGAATTGTCATTGTATTTTATTAATTATGTATTATATTGTCTTGTATTGTAGTATTGCATTGCTTTGAATTTTATTGTTTGTATTGTATTAATTATGTTATATTCATAGCAATGTAGTAATATTCTATCACACTGGTTGAGTGGAAGAGAAGGCCGAATGGCCTTAACTCTGCCAGTTAAAATAAACCATTATTATTATTATTATTATCTCTTCCAACCCCCACCCTCTCGCTCACTGGAGTCAAACTCCGTTCCGTTTGTATTTGTCTCTGACCTGCGAGTGGCATATCGTCGCAATGTCTCTCTCGAAGCCATGTAGACCTATGTCTACAAAATCGAAAGTTTCAAGTATGATGGGAGGACGCATTTTTTTGCTGACAATATGATGAGAATATTAAATGTATGATTTGTTCACAAGTATTACGAGGAAACGGTTGTATAACATAAAACGGCATTATACTACATGTTACTCATGAAAAATTAAAAGGTTAAGGATTACTATTCTTCTTCTTCTTCTTCTTCTTCTTCTTCTTATTATTATTATTATTATTATTATTATTATTATTATCTCTGTACGTCGATCCTCTTTCAGCAAATGTACGAATAATGCGGTTAGATCTTCAATTCAAACTCACAGATTTCCAATGTGATGTTAGTAGATAAGAAATGGTGGTTAGAAAGCCTGTCAGACAGGCTCCCACAGGCTCCCACGTGACGTCATAGTGGGCGTGGCTAAAGTATTACGTCATAGTGGGCGTGGCCAAATTATTGCGTCATGGAGGGGGCGGGGCTTAAAGTATGACGTCACGGAGGGGGTGGGAGGCTTAAATTATGACGTAGGAAAGGGGCGTAACGTCATAAATGGCAATCTAAGAGTTCCATGTGACGTCATTGTGGGCGTGGTCAAAGTATTACGTCATAGTGGGCGTGGCCAAATAATTGCGTCATGGGCGGGGCTTAAATTATGACGTCACGGAGGGGGTGGGGAGCTTAAATTATGACGTAGGAAAGGGGCGTAACGTAATAAATGGCAATCTAAGAGTTCAAGGTTAAAGTGTGACGTAATGCATGTAATGGCATGACATGTTTATCTCCTCAATGTGGAAATTATGACGTAGGAAAGGGGCGTAACTTAAATTACGTAAAGGTTAAAGTGTGACGTCATGCACACGTGCAGGTATGTTGTGGCATGACAAGTTCATACATGTTTATCTCATCAATGTCGCTATGTGTGCTGAGTCATATCCGGCAATTGTTCTAGTTCATACATGTTTGAAAACTGCTATGTGTGCAAATATTATACATCCGGCGAAGAATTAATCTATCACACTTAAACACATACATTCTTTTAATGTAATGGTAATTTAATTGATTGGGGAATGGGTGTTGGAATGTGGGACATAAATGGATAAAAAATTAATCTAGCACACTTGTAAATTAAACAGGATGTGGCTGAAGTGACGTTATAAATTTGTAATTGAAGTTGGAAATGGGGGAGGGGGGTAAAAATGTACTTTAAGCCAATTGTTGAGTAATTGATAAAAAATATTAAGATTCTAATGTACTGGTAATTGAATTGATAAATAGTAATGGGAAATGGAAATTGGAATGTGGGAATTATTGATGGCGTAAATGGTTGTACTTTAAGCCAATTTATAAAAAAAATTAATCTAGCACACTTGTAAATTAAACACATACATTCTTCTCATATTATTATTATTCCAATGTAATACATTTAATGTAGATGTATATGTTGTGTAATGCATAAGTGTGCAAATAGTATGCAAGCTTGCTGAATCACTTCCGGCGACGATGCAATTGCTGAGTAATGATAAAAGCATGTTCTTTAAGCACCTGCAACGCGTCATATTACACAAATATTGCATGATGCAAATAATATGCAAGCTGTTAATTCACAAGACGCAAGTGCTGAATAATGGCCAGCTATCCAATGGATGTCCTGAAACTGGTTGTACTTTAAGCCAATTGTTGAGTAATTGATAAAAAATATTAAGATTCTAATGTACTGGTAATTGAATTGATAAATAGTAATGGGAAATGGAAATTGGAATGCGGGAATTATTGATGGCGTAAATGGTTGTACTTTAAGCCAATTTATAAAAAAAATTAATCTAGCACACTTGTAAATTAAACACATACATTCTTCTCATATTATTCCAATGTAATACATTTTGAGTGGTTTGTTTAGCGTATTTAATACATTATTACCAACATTCAGAATGTGACATTATTATTTCGTAATACATTAATTGTAGCAGATAAATCAATGTAGATGTATATGCATAAGTGTGCAAATATTATGCAAGCTTGCTTAATCACTTCCGGCGACGATGCAATTGCTGAGTAATGATGTTTTTGATTATGCAGCATAATGACCACCTGCAGCGTGTCGTGTTACACAAATATTGTATGATGCAAATATTATGCAAGCTTGCTGATTGACATCCGGCGATACAATTGCTGAATAATGGTATAAAATCAGAGAGTATAAAAGCATAATTGAGAGTTATGGATGCATAGTCGTGGGAAACGTTGACGCGCTAGCTGCTTAATGGACAAGAAGAAAATGGACAATATATGCAATATTTGTGAAAAAAACTATTCTACGAAAAAGATTTTGGCTCGGCACAAAAAAGAATCTCACAACACAATCAGATTCAGATGTAAATTATGTGGAACAATTGGCAAAGTGGAAAGACATATGGTCCAGCATGTAAAAAATCATAATATGGTAAGTATGTAAACAATGAGAATGTACTGAGTTTGTTTAATACTTATGAAAACATTAATGATTGATTTTTGTATCAGGTAACAGATATCAAAGGGGCTTATGAGAAACTGTGCGTTGCACCTGTGATGAACACTGCATTGGTTCAAACATCAGAGATGGTTACGCCATCTACCTCTGGAGTGGATGTCGAGATGACTACACCATCTGCCTCTGGAGGGGATGCTGGGATGGTTGCCTCATCTACCCCCATAGCAGCCTTAGTGTCTGGATCAAGCCAAGTATGTTCCGAATCAGTGTTTAAGTTATCAGAAAGAGCATTCAAAAATCGTTTGAAGACTTATATTGCTCTAAATTTGAAAAATCATGATCGTGAATTGAAAGATATTCTAGACTGTATCGCTGATGAAATGGAAGACATTTTAAAGACAAATTTAAAGGAGCAGCTTGCATTAAAATTTAACATATTTGTTGAATGTGTGTTTGGAAATGTTCACAACGAGACAATATTTCATAATTTTAAAAGTAAGAATGATGTGCTATATCAATATTCGGATGTTACAGAGTTTGTAAACAAACAAAAGGAAAAGATTCTGAAAGAGTTTGAAGAGTGTAGTATGAAGGGGTCGGGTTTGTTTTATGTCAAATTGCACAAATTAGAATTGCGAGTAAATAAATATACACCATTGATGGGTGGAAGTGCATACATAGAACTTCCTCATAGGTACAATAATTCAAAATCTCTAGTAAACATTGCCAACAGTGATATCTATTGTTTCAAGTATTGTATACTATCGAAATTTCTTGATGGAGACAAGGATCTCATGTCTAGCTATGTGAACAGACCAGATTTGGAATGTAAATATGATTGGTGTATTGATTTCCCCGTGGAAATTAAGGATATTGCAAAATTTGAAAAACGTAATGACATTTCTATTAATGTATTTGCACTTGATGAGAATGATGACGTGTTTCCTCTTAGAATATGTGAAAAGGAATTACCAGATCATAGGGATTTGCTATACATTAGTAATGATAATACATCACACTACTGTTGCATAACAAATTTCAGCGCCCTCGTAAAACCTCAACTTACAGCCTCTGTTAAAAATCAAATTGCCGTTTGTAAACGATGTTTTGCATATTTTCGGCATAATGCGTTTAAGTCATGTGCAGAACGATTAAAGGATCATGAGAGCGTATGTTCACAATTTAGCGCTGTTAGATCAGTATTTCCAAATAAGGAATATCTGTCTTTTGATCATCCAGAATTTTCACAAAAGGTGAGATTTGTGATTTATGCAGATTTTGAGTGTCTGCTAGAGCCCATTGAGAATTGTCATGGGAATCCAGACTCTAGTTACACAGTGCAATATCAGAAACATGCACCGTTTAGTTATTGTTATGTCCTTAAGGATAGTCAGGATACATACACAGATATGAAATTGTACAGAGGATGTGATGCGGCAAAGCATTTTGTGCAAGACATGGTAATGGAAACGAAAAAAATTGAGCAAATATTATTTGAGGATATTAAAGAAATGATTCCATTAACCAGTGAAGAAAATGTTGCATACTCGAATGCAAATATATGTCACATTTGCAAAAAGGGTAATTTTGCAGTTGATAATTATAAAGTTCGAGATCATGATCATTTGACGGGGAAATTTCGTGGTGCTGCTCACAATGAGTGTAATTTGAGGTATCAGCATCAGCACTTTATTCCTATTGTATTACATAATTTGTCATCATATGATGGACATTTTATTGTGAAGGAATTGGGCTATGATGACAACCCCATTCAAGTTCTACCAAATACACAGGAAAAGTACATCAGTTTTGTTAAAAATGTCCCTAGCACGTACAGAAAAAAACGTAAAATCGTATTCGTGTTGCGATAATGCAACACCATGTCGAAAATCGTATTCGTGTTGCGATAATGCAACACCATGTCGAAAATCGTATTCGTGTTGCGATAATGCAACACCATGTCGAAAATCGTATTCGTGTTGCGATAATGCAACACCATGTCGAAAATCGTATTGGTGTTGCGATAATGCAACACCATGTCGAAAATCGTATTCGTGTTGCGATAATGCAACACCATGTCGAAAATCGTATTCGTGTTGCGATAATGCAACACCATGTCGAAAATCGTATTCGTGTTGCGATAATGCAACACCATGTCGAAAATCGTATTCGTGTTGCGATAATGCAACACCATGTCGAAAATCGTATTCGTGTTGCGATAATGCAACACCATGTCGAAAATCGTATTCGTGTTGCGATAATGCAACACCATGTCGAAAATCGTATTCGTGTTGCGATAATGCAACACCATGTCGAAAATCGTATTCGTGTTGCGATAATGCAACACCATGTCGAAAATCGTATTCGTGTTGCGATAATGCAACACCATGTCGAAAATCGTATTCGTGTTGCGATAATGCAACACCATGTCGAAAATCGTATTCGTGTTGCTATAATGCAACACCATGTCGAAGTTGCTACATATATGTCGCAAGATTACGATTTTCGACAAGTGGTTGCATATATGTCGCAAGATTACGATTCGACATATCGGTTGGATTGATGACGTCGATGTATTGAAATAAAAACAAATTTATACACAAGCACTGTAGGTTTATTGTGATTAAATCAAAACTGTATAAATTACTACATTATTATTATTTACACACACATTTAAATCAAAACTATATAAATTACAATATTATTATTATTTACACACACACATTTAAATCAAAACTATATAAATTATAACATTATTATTTACACATTTAAATCAAAACTATATAAATTACAACATTATTATTTACACATTTAAATCAAAACTATATGAATTACAACATTATTATTTACACACATTTAAATCAAAACTATATAAATTACAACATTATTATTTACACATTTAAATCAAAACTATATAAATTACAACATTATTATTATTATTTACACACATACATTTAAATCAAAACTATATATATTACAACATTATTATTATTTACACACACATACACATTTTACTCTTGCACACGCCTTCTTTTACATGGGGGTTCATAAAATCCATGCGGCACTGTATTAATCCCATCTTGTAATACAACTCTCTTATCATCAAAAGAATTTAAAGTCACTTTATTTACACACATTGTAAACACATTGTGAAAATATGATCTAATAGTATTGTTTTTTGTGTAAGTAGTGACATCAAACTCGCGACATGTTGCATAATCGTCAAATGCAAGTTCATTCCTAATTATGCTTTTCTTAACCCCCTTCAGTTTCTTAATTTCAAAATCTGAACACTTTAAGGCATATACTTTAGCCTTCAAACCAACAAACTCATCAATATGTGAATTTGGAATTTCATCCTTGAACTTCCCAAGCACACCTTTATTATGTGTTGAAAATAAAATATGATTTGGTGAATACACACTAGTATCCAAATGATCCCGAACATTTTGCAGATCATGATACAAATCATCTGTTTCAATGAGGTATATAAAACTGTCTGTATCCATATAACACAACTTCAAGTTATCGCCAAACTGTTCTTTCATAATGTTATGGTGAAAATTGTACATGTGCACTTTTGAAAGTTCTAAAATACACATACCCACATATAACGCTTTATCAAACAAAATTTGAGTTCTCGCTAAATGAATACCCACCAGATTTTCAGCATAAATTACTCTGTCAAGAAAGTATGGTTTCGAAATTAGTTTTTTCAGTTTCTCATCGTTTGAAACTAATCTGAAATGTGGTCTTTTTCGAACATTTTCCATCGTCTTTCCAAATACCGCATTATTCATAAGCTTGAAAAAGTCTTTTTCAAAGTTATTCTTTGCATTTTTACGCAATTCAGTATTCAAATCAATGTATTGTTTTAACCAATACGATTGCTTAAATTTTATAACACGGTGTATTTTGACAATTTGCAAACCATTATCCACTGCCTGTTGCAAAAGTTTGTAGTGCGCCACGTAGTGTTGTTTGGAATGCAGTGTTGTCAACAATTTTTTATGCTTTCCACCTGGTGGTTTCGCAAACTCAGCACAAAATGGTAAATCTCTGTGTTTTTCAAACAGATGATTTGGATACTCTAGATCAACCTCTAAAATATAACCTATTTCACTATCATCATTTATTGCTTGAAGATCAAAATGATGTATTTCCTCATCTGATAGCCATTCAAATCCTCCATATGGCAATTTTTGTGACATGGCGAATCCATACAAATTATTCGCATCCACATAGTAAATTGCAGAAGGGGATTTAGAATTATCAAAATTTCCGCTTTTAGGATCATTCGCAACTGCGTGACGAGTCACACACTGACATATTCCACCACGGATCCCTTGTTCAAAAAGTAATAGCATTGTCATGTCCGTAATCAGCTGCAATTCAACACCTGTTAATTTCAACATTGCCGAATATGCAAGTCCTGGTACTGTATAGTAATACATACAATCTAAATCGTATGTTTTCAGACACATTTTGCGAAAATTTTCAAACACATCTGTTAAGATGAGGGTGTCGGATTTTAAGTATAAATCTGAATATTCTCCCAACGTCTGAATATTAAATGCCTCCCACACACATTTTGCATGGTTATAGTCCTCCTCGGTAATGTGCTCATTATTTAATTTGCTGAAAAACTTCTCCTTCGGCGGTAGGCAATTGTCTTCTAATTTATCTGATGTTGTCAAATAATCATAGGGAAAGACACCCTTGCGAGAAACAAGATCAAATTTATCTTTGAACATTTTTTTCGTCTCTGAAAACTTATCATTTGGTAGATTGTCTGCTAATTGTGCATATAACGTTTTTTTCTGTACGTGCTAGGGACATTTTTAACAAAACTGATGTACTTTTCCTGTGTATTTGGTAGAACTTGAATGGGGTTGTCATCATAGCCCAATTCCTTCACAATAAAATGTCCATCATATGATGACAAATTATGTAATACAATAGGAATAAAGTGCTGATGCTGATACCTCAAATTACACTCATTGTGAGCAGCACCACGAAATTTCCCCGTCAAATGATCATGATCTCGAACTTTATAATTATCAACTGCAAAATTACCCTTTTTGCAAATGTGACATATATTTGCATTCGAGTATGCAACATTTTCTTCACTGGTTAATGGAATCATTTCTTTAATATCCTCAAATAATATTTGCTCAATTTTTTTCGTTTCCATTACCATGTCTTGCACAAAATGCTTTGCCGCATCACATCCTCTGTACAATTTCATATCTGTGTATGTATCCTGACTATCCTTAAGGACATAACAATAACTAAACGGTGCATGTTTCTGATGTTGCACTGTGTAACTAGAGTCTGGATTCCCATGACAATTCTCAATGGGCTCTAGCAGACACTCAAAATCTGCATAAATCACAAATCTCACCTTTTGTGAAAATTCTGGATGATCAAAAGACAGATATTCCTTATTTGGAAATACTGATCTAACAGCGCTAAATTGTGAACATACGCTCTCATGATCCTTTAATCGTTCTGCACATGACTTAAACGCATTATGCCGAAAATATGCAAAACATCGTTTACAAACGGCAATTTGATTTTTAACAGAGGCTGTAAGTTGAGGTTTTACGAGGGCGCTGAAATTTGTTATGCAACAGTAGTGTGATGTATTATCATTACTAATGTATAGCAAATCCCTATGATCTGGTAATTCCTTTTCACATATTCTAAGAGGAAACACGTCATCATTCTCATCAAGTGCAAATACATTAATAGAAATGTCATTACGTTTTTCAAATTTTGCAATATCCTTAATTTCCACGGGGAAATCAATACACCAATCATATTTACATTCCAAATCTGGTCTGTTCACATAGCTAGACATGAGATCCTTGTCTCCATCAAGAAATTTCGATAGTATACAATACTTGAAACAATAGATATCACTGTTGGCAATGTTTACTAGAGATTTTGAATTATTGTACCTATGAGGAAGTTCTATGTATGCACTTCCACCCATCAATGGTGTATATTTATTTACTCGCAATTCTAATTTGTGCAATTTGACATAAAACAAACCCGACCCCTTCATACTACACTCTTCAAACTCTTTCAGAATCTTTTCCTTTTGTTTGTTTACAAACTCTGTAACATCCGAATATTGATATAGCACATCATTCTTACTTTTAAAATTATGAAATATTGTCTCGTTGTGAACATTTCCAAACACACATTCAACAAATATGTTAAATTTTAATGCAAGCTGCTCCTTTAAATTTGTCTTTAAAATGTCTTCCATTTCATCAGCGATACAGTCTAGAATATCTTTCAATTCACGATCATGATTTTTCAAATTTAGAGCAATATAAGTCTTCAAACGATTTTTGAATGCTCTTTCTGATAACTTAAACACTGATTCGGAACATACTTGGCTTGATCCAGACACTAAGGCTGCTATGGGGGTAGATGAGGCAACCATCCCAGCATCCCCTCCAGAGGCAGATGGTGTAGTCATCTCGACATCCACTCCAGAGGTAGATGGCGTAACCATCTCTGATGTTTGAACCAATGCAGTGTTCATCACAGGTGCAACGCACAGTTTCTCATAAGCCCCTTTGATATCTGTTACCTGATACAAAAATCAATCATTAATGTTTTCATAAGTATTAAACAAACTCAGTACATTCTCATTGTTTACATACTTACCATATTATGATTTTTTACATGCTGGACCATATGTCTTTCCACTTTGCCAATTGTTCCACATAATTTACATCTGAATCTGATTGTGTTGTGAGATTCTTTTTTGTGCCGAGCCAAAATCTTTTTCGTAGAATAGTTTTTTTCACAAATATTGCATATATTGTCCATTTTCTTCTTGTCCATTAAGCAGCTAGCGCGTCAACGTTTCCCACGACTATGCATCCATAACTCTCAATTATGCTTTTATACTCTCTGATTTTATACCATTATTCAGCAATTGTATCGCCGGATGTCAATCAGCAAGCTTGCATAATATTTGCATCATACAATATTTGTGTAACACGACACGCTGCAGGTGGTCATTATGCTGCATAATCAAAAACATCATTACTCAGCAATTGCATCGTCGCCGGAAGTGATTAAGCAAGCTTGCATAATATTTGCACACTTATGCATATACATCTACATTGATTTATCTGCTACAATTAATGTATTACGAAATAATAATGTCACATTCTGAATGTTGGTAATAATGTATTAAATACGCTAAACAAACCACTCAAAATGTATTACATTGGAATAATATGAGAAGAATGTATGTGTTTAATTTACAAGTGTGCTAGATTAATTTTTTTTATAAATTGGCTTAAAGTACAACCATTTACGCCATCAATAATTCCCGCATTCCAATTTCCATTTCCCATTACTATTTATCAATTCAATTACCAGTACATTAGAATCTTAATATTTTTTATCAATTACTCAACAATTGGCTTAAAGTACAACCAGTTTCAGGACATCCATTGGATAGCTGGCCATTATTCAGCACTTGCGTCTTGTGAATTAACAGCTTGCATATTATTTGCATCATGCAATATTTGTGTAATATGACGCGTTGCAGGTGCTTAAAGAACATGCTTTTATCATTACTCAGCAATTGCATCGTCGCCGGAAGTGATTCAGCAAGCTTGCATACTATTTGCACACTTATGCATTACACAACATATACATCTACATTAAATGTATTACATTGGAATAATAATAATATGAGAAGAATGTATGTGTTTAATTTACAAGTGTGCTAGATTAATTTTTTTTATAAATTGGCTTAAAGTACAACCATTTACGCCATCAATAATTCCCACATTCCAATTTCCATTTCCCATTACTATTTATCAATTCAATTACCAGTACATTAGAATCTTAATATTTTTTATCAATTACTCAACAATTGGCTTAAAGTACATTTTTACCCCCCTCCCCCATTTCCAACTTCAATTACAAATTTATAACTTCACTTCAGCCACATCCTGTTTAAATTACAAGTGTGCTAGATTAATTTTTTATCCATTTATGTCCCACATTCCAACACCCATTCCCCAATCAATTAAATTACCATTACATTAAAAGAATGTATGTGTTTAAGTGTGATAGATTAATTCTTCGCCGGATGTATAATATTTGCATACATAGCAGTTTTCAAACATGTATGAACTAGAACAATTGCCGGATATGACTCAGCACACATAGCGACATTGATGAGATAAACATGTATGAACTTGTCATGCCACAACATACCTGCACGTGTGCATGACGTCACACTTTAACCTTTACGTAATTTAAGTTACGCCCCTTTCCTACGTCATAATTTCCACATTGAGGAGATAAACATGTCATGCCATTACATGCATTACGTCACACTTTAACCTTGAACTCTTAGATTGCCATTTATTACGTTACGCCCCTTTCCTACGTCATAATTTAAGCTCCCCACCCCCTCCGTGACGTCATAATTTAAGCCCCGCCCATGACGCAATTATTTGGCCACGCCCACTATGACGTAATACTTTGACCACGCCCACAATGACGTCACATGGAACTCTTAGATTGCCATTTATGACGTTACGCCCCTTTCCTACGTCATAATTTAAGCCTCCCACCCCCTCCGTGACGTCATACTTTAAGCCCCGCCCCCTCCATGACGCAATAATTTGGCCACGCCCACTATGACGTAATACTTTAGCCACGCCCACTATGACGTCACGTGGGAGCCTGTGGGAGCCTGTCTGACAGGCTTTCTAACCACCATTTCTTATCTACTGATGTTAAATGAAAACTAGATGTAAGGACTTGACAAATGTTGAACTTTTCAAATATTTGCCAAAAAATAAATATCCGAAGCTTCGTTCTTTCGCTTGCTCTGTTGAAGCCATGTTCGCTACAACTTACGTTTATGAAAAATTATTTTTAAAAATTAAAATAGTAAAAACCAAATTTTCCGACTGACAGACAAATACCTTCGTGATCAACTACGACTGGCAGTAAGTGACATCATTCCTGATTTTGAAACTCTGTCGCAGAGACATTCTGATGACAGTTAATAGGTTGTGATAATGTGTTCTATGTTTTCTTATTCATTTCTTTCTTCGTTACACGTACTAAACATTAGTTTGTAACCTTATACTGTATAAAATTATATTTAAGTGCTTGACGTAAAGAAAATGAAAATCCGTTAATAAGTCATACAGTTGCTTCACTTCCCCTTCGGGTGTCCGCCTCCCTCCATAGGTGCTATGCACTTTGCAGGTTACATAGTGGCTCGGCGCACGATCACATTTTCGTCACGGCTGCGCTACGATAAAGAGCAGTACCAGGAGTGATTTAGAAATGCGACACCAAATAACACAACGACGTTAGCTATCGTCGAGACGTTCCGTCGTACGAGATCAGTTTTATGTCGCCTTGCAAGTTATAATGATTTATCTTGATTTTCAGAGTATGTTTGTAATATCAGTACTCCGTATAACCGGAAATAATACTCGGAATAAGCACCTTCTCCTCTGTTGTGAGACCCATAATTGCAGAAATCAACACAATACTGGATTCACAATATATCAGACTATTGTATATAATTTATTTATTTATTTATCTATATTTATTTAAATTTAAATATACAGAATAAAGAATATAATTACAAACAAGAGAAATAGAAATAAAATAACACAATCAATATAAAAAATGAGATACAGTAGTATTAACAAAATTTGTGACCGAATGAGCAGCGCTCGTGTTCGGTCGCAGTTCAGATGTAATATTAATAGGCCTATAAGAGAATATAAAATAAAATAAAATAGGAAATAAAATTAAAATTACAGTTACAGAAATTATATAATACAATATTAATATAAGAGATATAGGAAATAAAAAATAAAATAAATAAATAAACTGAAATTGGAAATAAAATTTAAATTACAGCGGCAATGGAATTATATAATATAATATTAACACTAGAGAAGAATAATATCGCACGTGAAAAGTAGGACAATTTATATATATATATATATATTTCAAAATTATAGAATACAAATATAATATAGGTTGATTAATTCATACACATAGGCTATAAATTTATTTAATCAAATTGAAGATATTAACACGTTTCTAATTTTCTTGTTATATGCTAGTGGGTTACATGTTAGAATTTCTGGGTGCAATTTAGTTAAAGAATTGTACAACCGTGGGCCAAACTTAATGCTATGCTTTAGACCAGCAGATGTGAGACATTTAGGTTCCACTAATGTTGAATTAATATTTCGTCTTGTGTCATAATTATGTGTCTGTAATATAAACTTATTACGATTTTTATGATAAAATTTTAATAGCGTATGCTTATAAATTTATTCAATATTAAATACATTAAATTCAGAATAAATTAATTTAGTTGGATAATCGAAACGTTTCTTCAAAGAAATTTTAATTATTCGTTTTTGTAGTAAATTTAACGGACTAAGGTTAATTTAATAATAATAAATATATACTTCGTTGCTATTGAAACGTGGACAGCAGATGAGCGATAATTTCTACGAAATGTTTATTTGACCATTTTTCAATCTATTATTCAATACGGCGTTATTGTTTGGGATAGAACTACAAAAATCAATCTTAGTCCGTTAAATTGACTACAAAGACGAATAATTAAAATTCGTTTTAAGAAACCTTTTTGATTATCCAACTAAATTAATTTATTCTGAATTTAATATATTTAATATTGAAGAAATCTATAAATATACTGTTAAAATTTTATCACAAAAAACCTAATAAGTTTATATTACAGGCACATAATCACGACACAAAACGAAATAATAATTTAACATTAGTACAACCTTAATGTTTCACATCTGTCGGTCTAAAGCATAGCATTAATTTTAGCCCTTGGCTGTATAATTTTTTAGCTAAATTACACCCAGAACTTCTAACATGTAACCCACTAATACATAATAAGAAAATTATAAACGTGTTAATATCTTCAATTTAATTAAATAAATTTATAGCCTATGTGCATGAATTAATCAGTCTATATTATATTTGTATTCTATAATATATTTTTCATAAACTGTTCTACTTTATTCACTAACGATATTATTCTTTTCTATGTTAATATTATATTATATAATTTCATTGTAGTTGTAATTTTAATTTGAGTTCCTATTTTATTTTATTTTCTATATTCCTCTTATATTAATAATATATTTGAACTGCGACCGAACACGAGCGCTGCTCATTCGGTCCTCAAATTTTTTTAATATTATTGAATCCTCTTTTTATATTGATTGTATTACTTTATTTCTGTTTCTATTGTTGTAATTATATTCTGTGTTATATGTTCTGTTCTGTATTGTTATATAAATTTATACTTAACTAAAAGAAAAAAAAAAGTAGTTTGTTTTGGCGCAAACTGTACAACAAATGTTCGTTACTGTACTTTTTAAACAAACTGGGCGTACAATCTGTAATGATAGATGGTCCTACATTTATGTTGTATAGACTAGTAGCTACTAAGCTTTCAAATGTATAATTATATTATTGCAGAACATATGACAAAGTAACAATCTCTAGTCCACCACTGTAGAGTAACGGTTAGTATGCCTGACCGTGAAACGAGCGGGCCCGGGTTCAAATCCTGGTTGAGACAGGTTACCTGGTTGAGGTTTTTTCCGAGATTTTTCCTCAACCAATAAGAGCAAATACTGGGTGACTTTCGGCGCTGGACCCTGGACTCATTTCGCAGGCATTATCACTTTTATTTCATTCAGACGCCATATAACCATAGCAGTTGAAAAAGCGTCGTAAAATAACCAATTAGAAGAAAAAGTAACAATCTATGAAAGGGATGCTCACGGACTTGCTTCGTTGTGTCTCTAAGCAATGTCACAATCAGTACCAATTCTACCGTCTCCCTTTTTACATTTCGCCTTTTTTGCAGATCGCACCTTATCATTTTTCTTCCTCCAATCACTGCTTTCCCCTCATCTTTATCACCGTCGTTTCTTTAGTAATGTCTACTTCCTGTATCTCCTCCTATTTTTACACACTGCCTTCTTTTTATGCAAATTCTCGCTCGACTTCGTAATTAATTCACCCTACCCTATTTTCTTCATTACTCTTCTTTCAACCACTTTTCAGTCGTTCAATCTTATTCGTAGCCCGAGTTTTTTTCATCACTCTTTTCTCTCCTAAGCTTACCTATATTTTTTCTACACTTTTTCTTAGATTCTCAGCGTCCTTCGTAAGGCAAGCAGATGTAAGGAGTTTGTGTTGTTTATTTATACAAAAACCCTATACCTTAACTTAATTCATTAATTTAAATCTTTATACCAGTCATGTAAATTGATGCCCACAGGAGCAAGCGCGCGCTTTAGAGCTCAGGAGAGCCTAGATATGTCTCAGAAGTTTAAGTGCATTATTAGAATGAAAGTTTTAATTTTAATGCTCATTTTTCACAAGTTTCATTTTTTTATTGAAAACTAGCCTTACCCGTGCGCTCCGCTCCACCTGTTAGAAATAAATATAAAGTAATTACATAATTAAAATAGGACGTTTGATCCAGGGAACATTCGTGTTTGATAGAAGGATAAATCGTTTAATATGTTACTTAATTTAAATTGCATCCAAATAATTAAAATGCGATCATTTTGGTCCAGAGACACTCATTTGGTGCAATGACAATTCCTTTAACATGTTTCTTAATTGTTATTACATGCAACCATAGTTTAATGAACACTGACATCATTTAGATTTAATGTGTATACTTTATTTTACTTGCTATATATATTTCAATTGAATTATGGTAATAACTTAATTTCTACATATTCAGTAAATGGCGCTTGGCCAACTATAGTTCTGAAACCTTCAAATAACTTAAATTACATTATATTATATAGTATTATATTATATTATATTATATTATATTATATTATATTATATTATATTATATTATATTATATTATATTATATCAGACGTTCCTGTATAGTATTATGTCCATCTAGAGAAACTACATTTTCCAATGGTGAAATAATAATTAATTATACAAATCGCTTAATTTAGCTTCCGATATTACTTCATACAAACACAGAAACATTCTCTGTAGGCTATCTTTCATAGCTTTCGATTGTTGTTGTCCAAGGCCCCTTATAGACCAAGTCATTTGTTTTTTATTTCGTTACACGGCCTTAGATGGCAGTTATTTTAATTTTAAAACTCATTTATCTCATTAAATATCAGTCCTATCAAAATTCTTCACGGAATAAAATTTATCGCAAATGATTTTAGAAGAAACTTTTGTTTATGTAATATTTTTCACAAAAATCAATAATACGCGAGATATTTCGATTTATTTAATTCAGGTCCCCTTATAACCCCCCTTTTAAATAATGTATTTTGAATGCCATATAGCCTAAAATCTAAGTTGCAACGAACTTAATTTATATTCCAATTTTCATCGAAATCCGTTCAGACATTATCGCGTGAAAAGTTAACAAACATACAGACAGACAGACAGACAGACAAACAAACAAACATTTAAAAAAAAGCGATTTTCGGTTTCAGGGTGGTTAATTATAAATGTTAGGACCAATTATTTTTGGAAAATCGAAAATTACCAAAAAAATTCGGCTACAGATTTATTATTATTTTCATGTATAGGTCTATTTATTTAGTAGCCTTACAGAATGTTTTCGTAAATCTAATATACCGTATATACGTATTACTGAAGATAGTGTATTGAAAATTTTGAAAATATTCGCATGGAAATTGTTTGTAAGGAAATTAATTAACAAAGCAACTACTGTTACATCATAAGCAAAAGATACGTGCCCATGTGTTGTAAAAATGTCAGCTCTATAGCTTCAGCATATTTCGAGAAAATAATTTAATATTCTGATGGTAGGAAGTTGCTCACCAATATCACCTTAAAAGCATAATGCGATAGGAGTTTTGTTATGAAATATTAGTAACACTTAAAACACATACAGCATCTAGGTAACTTTGCTTTGTACTGTAATATTGTTTTGATTAGTTTATTGATTACTTTTATAATGCTAAAGGTACCATCAATATCAATTCCAACTTCTTATGTCATACTCAGTCTCTTTTTTGTGGATATCACTTTCTTTATGAATGATGTGTTTCATCCATTTAGTACAGTATATTACTACTATGGAATTTATGTGAATATTCCTTTAACTCTTTATTATGTTATTAACATTTAAAACATAACTGCAATATTAAGAAATTGATATTAGTAAGCCTACTTTTGTTTTGCAGACAATATACGTAGATAATATCTAACAGAAAGAAGCTATATAAAAATAACGACATAAAATTTCACATTCCGTTTGAAGTTTGTGCATCACTGTTTTCTTAATCCAACAGGCTGCTTATTCATGTACACAACCCATTCTTTTTCCATACTTTGCGCTTGATGCCCGCGCACGACGTCAAGGTCAGAAAAATGCGCTTGCTTTGCCATCACTGCTTTATACTAACAGATTAGAGGAGTCCATATCTGAAGGCATTAGAATTAGCCAACAATGCCTATATAAAGTCCAAGCCTTCCTTCCTTTATTAACATTTACACACGTCCTCCAAATTTCTACACCATTTATTCTATTTCTATCCTTAAGTTTCTCTGGAACTTTTGTGGTTTCTCTAGAAAAAAATATCTGTAAGGCTCACGTTTTTGGTAATGATAGTAGACCGTCCGACACACATTGCAGCTGCAGTGATGTCTTGTTTACAAATCAAGGTACTACGTTGTCTCTCTGTTGTGTTGGTGTTAGCGTGTGTAGGACCAGGACGAATAGAAGAAATTTAATAGTGTACTCACTTCTATGCTTTCCCATTGTCGGTGGCGAACCTGACAACTAATGGCGCTTCGATCTTTAGGATCTATCGGTTGTCTGAAGTCAGATACTTCGAAAATATATTTCTCGCGCGTTTAATGGTGAAAGTTGCTTGGGATTGTTTATACTCTTTGTTGTTGAGAGTTATGTAGTCTTCAATTTGTCGTGCTCTGAATTAGCCAGTGACAAAAGGATATTGTGTGGTGGTTTACAAAATAATTACAAAAATTCCGTACTGTTTTGTTCCGGGTTGTAGATCGGAATTCAGTAGAAATAGTGTAGACATTTCTTTTCATCTCCTAAAGAAAAAGATTAATGTGGGAAATGGGCCAGAGCGATTCCGCGGAAAAATAGGCAGATTTCGGTAAATAACTGTATTTGTGATGTGCATTTTCCCGAATAATCATACTGTTTTATTATAAAAAGGGTTAAGACAGAAATACCGCGAGTGCATTGAAAATTACAAACAGGAACTGTACCTCATATTTTACCTAATTTATCGAAATGATGAAATATATGAAAATAAACGTTACGGAGTGGTAATATTCGATGAGGTCAAACTCAGAGAAGAAATTCAATTTAATAATTATTACCTTAAAGTGGACGAATTTGTTGATTTCGGAGATCTTACGACTAATGTCCAAAAGAAACAATTAGCAAATCATGCATTAGTATTTATGTTTATGACATTTATTCAAGATTGAATTCAACGAATTGTTATTTACGCTAGCAGAAACGTTACTCCAGGTGATATTCTAGCAAAAATTCTTATACAAGTTATACTAAAATTAGAAGCAAGCAACTAATCATGGTGAGTAATGTAATTCATTTATAGGCACGTAAAATATCAGTCAACTCTTTATATAGCCTACTAACATTTTGTAGGTTCTGTTTTCTGTCCCTGAATTCGTAATTTGTTATGAAAATATTATTTAAATACTGAACTTATAATTGCTTTCACAACGTTTCATATCCTATTGTTTTTTCTGTTACGGACGTTCTTAATAGTATTACCTGATAGAAGACTATCAACTATGAATAAGGGACTATAAAGGCATTTCTTAAGTTATGAATAGCTGGGTTACATGGAAGAAATTTGCTTTTAAAAAGGACTACATTCGGCATAACAAGTACTGTGAACTTCATAGCGGTAGCAGCGCCGCTTGTGGCGGATTCGTGTAAACTCACAGAGTGCGTATACACTATTTCTTCTATTCGTCATGGTAGGACGGAAGGTCATTGACAATGTCGTTCACATTTACTCGAATCCTAAGTATTGGACCACTATCAATCCTAAAAACATGGAATTTTTTGAAGTAAAAACAAAAATTGGAGGAAAAAACAAAATTCCACTAAACATCATATTTAGAGTTTGTATAATTTGGGAGTTAATGTTGTTTACACCCTGTGTATTTACTTTTCCTCGGTTCACAGAGCTTATAAATCATATACTGTAATATAATAATCGCTTTTAAATGTATTTAATACTTACGACATAGGTAGCCTATTTGATACTATTATCAGAAACATCATATATTTAACATACCACCTCATCATTTTTATATGAGAGGAATTAAGAGGAAACTATTTTCAACCGATGTTAAGTTATTTGTTTTTGGTATTAGCATTTAAAATAATAGTACATTATGCAATGAGTCTATAATGGTAGTAATTAAGACGCGAGTATGTTTGTTTATGAAACGAGCGCAAGCGAGTTTCATAATTTTCATACGACCGTCTTAATGACCATTATAGCCAAGTTTCATACGATTTTTTATGCTCGACCATATTTCTAACTTGAATTTTTCGTAAGTTTTTATGTTACGGTTATCTGAGTAGCGGGAGTGACCTGAATTATGAGATGTGCGCAGATGCGAAAGTATTGATTTTTTCCAAGGCACGAATGTCATAGACCTTGATATAACCTGGAGAATAAGATGAACATTAGTCTTGATATAACCTGGAAATTGATTTAGAATTGAAAAACGAGATGACAAATTGAATTTATTTGAATATTATTCACAATTAACGCTAATTATTATAGTAACAGAACATAACCTTCTGCGACAGTATTGGATTTCCAGCCTCCGTGACTTTTCGCTAATTGTCTTTCGATTGCATATCCGAGAATAATCGATACTTTCGGTTTTATAATGGTACAAAGGTGATTTCTCATTGGCTGAAAACTGAATTATAATGAATAGGTGTACTTTAATGAGGTGCGTTAAAGGGCTACTACCAGGTGTATAATTACTACATTTCGGCATGGTCGAGCATAAAATATATTAACTGTAAGTATAAATTATATTGTATATACTTATTCCTAAATGCAGTTTTTTCATAACTGAATATGAATTTAGTCCGTCTGTGAGTTTAGGATAAAACATTGTACACAGACAAATGAAATGCTAGGAACAAATCTTTTATCGGATTGAAAGATGTTGTATATCCGTCAGAAACTCTAAATCCAGTTTTGCACTTCCACATAACGTTTTTTTCTACTCTTCTTGTGAAAAGAAAGAAGAAAGCAGCTTAGGGAATGAAAGGGAAATTTAAAAAATCGAAGGCAGACAACAAAAAGTTCTGTGAAAAGTAACAACGGGAAACAATAGGCCTACAGGGTTCACAAAATGTAATTTGAAGGGCAGACACTGTGAGATGAATTAAAAATAAAGAATGTGGTTTATGTCTGCACTTGAACATAGACAATTATCATGACACATCCAAGAAAGAACCCAAATAAGACGAAAGTTAAGTAAGAGAACCGAGTAATGCGAATAGGCCTACCTAAAGGTGAAGAACATTGAGATGGTAATTTCATAATATAGCGATTATGGATCAATATACCTCTGGTTCAGTTTCTGGTTCATAAGTGCAGGGACATCATTTTATTTTTACTAACATATTTAATATTAACCTGACTATACCTTTCTATTAACAATTGAAACAGGAAACACCGTTTGCTACCCCTTCCACGACTGAAGTTCGATGATACTGGCGTAAAATACAAATCACTTTACTAGGTATAAGAGGGAAGAAAAGTAGTTCATCCATTTACGTAAACTAGGAAATACCGCAATTTTGAGTTTGGTAATTTTCATTAGGTTTTTGTTTAATCAAACTACAGTACTGTATTAACAAGGAGTGTTTTACGCACGAACTGAGCTATCCTTTCGGACGTATTCATTATGCAGTGTATATTGTACAGTTACAGCACATTAGCGTACAATATAGAGAATGAAGCTAAATTGAAAAATAATCATAATATGGATATTTAAACACATTTTTGAATATGGTGGCCGTTAATTTCGATACAGGCTTCAGTTCTTTTGTGCATATTATCGCACTATAGACTATTGTACCTAATTGCAATTACCAGTTTCGTCCTCCGTACGAGTAACTCATGTTGAAATAATTCCGTACCTACTCTATAAAAGAATACCTTACGTACTGTAAATTCAATCTTCACTTCTGCCCGATCCGAAAAGATAAAATTGCTCTGAAATGCTATCTACTGTCCGTTCAAGTGGTTTTATCGCAGGGTCGTAGAAAGGGGGAGATCACGTGACAGTTAATTACTTAACGAGGCCCTTTTATTTAAGTTATTTTAAACAGTTGTATAATATTACATAGACGTCCAATTCCTAACAGAAATTAATGTTTTCAGAAAAGAGCTAAGATAGCCCAGCCACTAGACTTAACAGATGGGCTAATAGAAGCAGGTGGTGGAAACCGGGATGCAACATAGGCAAACGGACGACAGTACCGGTACGAAAATATGATTCGATATTGAAAGTTCTTTCGTCACTGGAAAACACTAACATATTTCTGGAACGTACTACACTCACTAACTCAGTACTGCTCACGCGTCCTCGGCTCTGTGTCGTGAACGGTTGGAAGTTTACCAGTAGAAGGGGTGGGAGCGAAGTACATTCAAAAACTCAGGTACAATAAAAATTGAAGTAAAAATAGAATGATGTCCCTGTACATCTATTAGCAGGTAGTACATCTCTCTTGACGATATGTGTCAGAGGAAGAACAATTATTTCTGTAGGCCTACATCTGAAGTCTGATTAGTGTAACATGTTACTCGTCAGCGATGTATGCAATGGAGGGGGAAGGAACTGGCTATCCTTCCCCACTAGCTCCTAGCTTAGTTGCCTCATGAGTGATGTCTTATTGGTGTCACTTATGAGATTCAAATTTGTCTTTTTACAGTTGACTAAACATCAAATATGTGTCAATAATGATATGAGAATTTTACGTATAGGATAAATTTTATTGTTGTGCTCTGGGAAATCGTTTTGTCAAGTATAGTTTTTGAAGTCGAATTTTGGGTAGGCCTACTTTATAAAAACATATGTAGCTGATTTTAGGACGTATAGCAGGATCCTCAAACGATGGTACTTCATCAATGATGGCTTGTTATGGGACTTGCACACCGTTGCAAATACAATAAGTCGCTGAATATGAACGACGCTTTCCGTACAGAAGGATACTATATCGAAGACTATTTACTGTCTGTGGGGTTGCATGAAAGACTTGGTTTAGCAAAGGGAAGGGGAAACGAGAGAGGCGCTAATCGACCGTATTGTCCACACCTGTGGAGTAACGGTCAGCGCGTGTGGCCGCGAAACCAGATGACCCGGTTTCGAGTCCTGGTCGGGGCAAGTTACCTGGTTGAGGTTTTTTCCGGGGTTTTTCCTCAACCCAATATGAGCAAATTCTGGGTAACTTTCGGTGCTGTACTCCGGACTCATTTCACCGGCATTTTCATCTTCATCTCATTCAGACGCTAAATAACCTAAGATGTTGATAAAGCGTCGTAAAATAGCCTACTAAAGTAAAAATGAAATCGACCGTATTTTGAATGCGGCATAAAGAACAGCCACGAGCAAATCTCCCGAGCGACGAGCGCGATTCACGCCCGAGCGCAACAGTGCATTGAAGCAGAAGGGGGTATCTTTGAAAATGTGCTGAAACACAGACCCCGACGTCTAGAATATTAGGTTTGTAAGCATACGTGAATATAAAATTTTAATTGTGTCCGTTATCTGTCTCTAAATGCGAGTTAATACAATGGAATCTCAGAGGTTTTGGTGAAATCAAAGAGCCATATCTCCGTAACCGTTCGAAAACGGACCCATGTTCGTATTAGAGCTAGGGACGGAGCGAGTAGAACTGTTGAGTTACTCGGTTCTATCGGTTTATGTGCTTGGCAGCGGAGCACCGAAGTTACTCGGTTAACCGTAGCCGTTACCGGTCAGTTCAAACATTCAGAGTTCACTTAGCTCTAGCACCATTGCACTTAAAATAGTTTCTGCTGCAGGACAAATTATTTCCTTATCCCCAAGGCGGGCTGAAAGGCCTCTAGTACTGAAGAGGAGTTCATCCTATTATATGACCTGTCAAGTGGGCCTAATGAACACTGACAGTCTGAACATATTACTGTACATAATAATAATAGTAATAATTAATAATAATATATTATTATTATATTAGTGTGTTTGATTAATATTGAAATATGTTAAAAATGAATTGCATTACATTTTTTCTATTTATGTTTATTGGATTTGTGTTACCTAATCAGTCATCATTTTATTTGTATTTATTTCTATGAATTATGTTACCTAATTATTTTAACTTATCAATAATATTACTCTTCACCAAAGAGAACATGGTTGTATGGAAGGCTAGTAATGTTATAAAATAAATAAACATTATGTTCTTCAGTTCAAAGTTCCACGTTTTATTGATTATTTTATACACTTTCCGTAATAGCAAATAATTCTGTGTGTTATTTTTAAGTGCTTTAGGCAGCGCTTCATGGAGCCTGTTTCTTTCTATCTTCTTTCTTACTTAGCTGCAGCGTTTAACGCTCACCTCACATGTTAATTACTATTATAAATTACTTTATCAATTTTATTTCGTTTGTCATATATAACAACACTGAAGGTTAAATAGCCCTTTGATATAAAGTAACTCCGCAAATACAGTAGTTGTAATCGCGCAGATAAAATTTGCAACCGCCATTTTGCAATGAAGAGAAGCAATTTTTTTTCTCGTCAATTGGCAAAGCGAAAGCGCTTTACTACAACGTTTTTAAAACACGTTTGGTTTCGTTTTCGAAGTACGTTCTAAAATCGATTCAATCTATCTAAATTTTAAATCTCCCGCCACAAATTTGTACTCGGTACTGTACTCGGATCAACCGAGTAATGACGTCACAGTAACTGCTCCGAACCGAACCGCTCCGTTCCCATCCCTAATATGGACTTGACTCAGAATGACTTCAGAATTCACATCCTAAATTTTTTACCTTTCCTCGTGAATCACCCTGCATAAATATTAACACAAATTCCTTCCACAACTCAATGTAAACAAACCGAATAGAGAGTGCAAATATGGTGACGTGCGACGACCTGACTTATTGACGGACCTTGCTCACAACCACAGCAGATACACAGTTTAGTTCGGAGAACCGCCGGGTCCTTCTCGTTTTGGACGGGTAATATAAAGAAGAAATGACTTTTCATCGTAAACCTACTGTATTGTAGCTTCGGAATGAGATTAGGACGTCACACACAGGTTGGTCTGTCTGGATGTAATCCGCTTAGCCTGGTTTTGACATCGACTTTGTATTAATTATAATTATTCCAGTCTAACGCAAATTGACAACCGAATGCAATTTCCAGATATTGTTGGGGTTACAATATCATTTTTATCGACGAGCATTTTGAGTGTCTGTCTCGTTATTAATGAAATAAACTATTCTTCTATATAGTAACAGAATGCCAAGGATTTCAATTTAGAAAGCTGTTGTTAAGGACTGTCACCATCGCACGGCAAGCTGTAGCTATAGTATTAAATCTAAAATTAAATATTTATGTATGAATCGAAATCAATTTATCAAATCTCTTTTGTATCAGTGAGTATAAGTATTGTAATATATTTATTATAAACGATGGGATGTCAATAACAATTATATGCTACCAAATATGTCTGCTGCTTTTCAACTTCGTTTTTGATGCGAAAGAAGAAATTCATTTTGATTTAATCAGTACATTGAAGAGAGATTGAGACCTGTAGGAAGAAGATTGACAGGGTCATGAAGAATGGGAGAAGAGAACTGAAGGGTTCAGAGTCATAGTGGTCCAAGCACCATTTATTAAAGACAGAGAAAGCGAGGGTTAAAATTAAGTGAATAATACCATAGTTTAATGAAGCTTGACATATCATTTAGTTTGAATGTGCATACTTTATACAGGGACATCATCAATCGCATACGTCGCATCCCGGTTTCCCCACCCGCTTTTGCTCGCCCATCTGTAAAGGCTAGTGGCTGGACTGTCTTAACTCTTTTCTGAAAACATTATTTTCTGTTAGGAATTGGACGGCTACGTAATATTATACAACTGTTTAAAATATAACTTAAATAAAATGGCCTCGTTGAGTAATTAACTGTCACATGATTTCCCCTTTTTCTACTACCTTGGACGGACAATAAATAGCATGCCTGAGTAATTTTATTTTTTCGGATCGGGCAGAAGTGAAGATTGAATTTACCAGTACGTAAGGTACTCTTTTATAGAATAGATACAGAATTATTTCAACATGAGTTACTAGTACGCAGGACGAAACTGGTAATTGGAATTAGGTACAATAGTCTATAGTGCGATAATATGCACAAAAGAACTGACGCCTGCATCGAAATGAACGGCCACCATTTTCAAAAATGTGTTTAAATATACATATGAGGCTACGATTATTTTTCATTTTAACTTCATTCTCTAAATTGTAAGTTAATGTGCTGTAGACAGTATAATATACACTGCATAATGAATGCGTCCGAATGGATAGCTGAGTTCTTGAGTAAAAACACTTATTGTTAATACTGTACTGTACTTTGATTAAACAAAAACCTAATGAAAATCATCAAACTCAAAATCGCGATATTTCCTAGTTTACGTAAATGGATGAACTACTTTTCTTCCCTCCTATATCTAGTAAAGTGATCTATTTGTATTTTACGCCTGTATCAACGAACTTTAGTCGTGAAAGGGGATAGCAAAAGGTGTTTCCGGTTCTCAACCCGTTAATCCAAAGGTATAGCCAAGTTAATATTAGAAATGTTAGTAAAAATAAAATGATGTCCCTATATTACTTGTATAGGCCTATGTTTCCATTGAATTATGGTAATAACTTCATTTTAATCCTTGTTTTCAACGGTTTTAGGAAATGGTGCTTGGCCCACTATGGTTCTGAACCCTTCAATTTCAATTATATATCATATCATTTATACTTACTAAGATGTAGAAGGAAATGAATAGTGCTATTTATTTTACTTCGATCTAAATAATAAATTTAATAAAGAGATCTAAGATCATTAACATTCATAGTAACTATTTATACCGAACGTTGATAGGTACACTTTTTTTTAATATGGTTCATTGAGGGTTGATTCACCGTGTCCTTGAGCGGGGAAGGAAAATTGCGGAAGATATTAGGGTACTACTCTTCGAGCTAAAAATATTACTTCCGAATTTTGTATCAGAAAGGATGAACACTTGACTTTCTTTTCGGGCACCGAATAGAGTTATTTGTTATTCGATATAGCATAAAAATATATCATTATTTAATTACAGTAACAAATCCAATTGTTCCAACTAGCGAATGTTTTCTTAGAGGTTGTTAGGTGTTAACGCTGCCCTTATCTATAAGCCAATAGCAGCATTCCTCTCCACCTGCGGCTAAAATAAAATACCGTTTTCCCCTCTTCACGTCATCTTCATATTACGGATGAACTCGACAGCTCCCTGTAGTAATTTGAGGACTCGTTCTTCCGTTCTCATTAGCCGATTTTCAGTGATTTCTACTAAATATCTTCAGGTGATGAAACTTTATAACATCCCAGCACATAGCTCGTTGCGTACAATACGATCAAATTATTCAATATGAGATCTAATATTCCTGTTGCGGTATTTATATCTAATGAAACCATAAAAAGGGATAGTATCTGATAAGCGAGCTTGACTAGAATTATATAAATAATAAGAGAAGAAGGCGAGAATGTTAAAAAAGAGATTAAGACAATGTACATGAAGAACGAAGGAGATAAAAAATAGAAAGAAAATCAAGAGGCAGATAAAAATATATTTAATAAGGGTATGCTCTCTGATAGTCATCGTGTTTAATATGACGCGACATTTTGGGAGTTTTAATCTTGTCTTAGATGGCGTAATAACCTGCAAAATTTCGTAACTAAATATTGACTCCATCATCAGAAAGATTAAAGGATAGGTGCGAGTAGATATACTTGCTGAATCAGTTACCAAGTTATTCTCAATGGTACACAGATTACTCAACATACCCATGAGACAACACTACAATGAAGAAGTGAACACAATCAAATACTGTACATAGCACAAGAAAACTGTTATAATCCAAACATAATAGACAACATCATAAGAAAGACAAAACAAAACCTTAATAAACACAAAAACACAACACAAACAAAAGAACACAAGAAATACATCACAGTAACCTACGAAAACAAAAGCACACATAAGATCGCATCTTCATTCAGAAAGCAGAAATATTACATAGCATACAGAACAGAAAACACACTACAAAGACATCTCAACACACAAATAACACAAATAAATACTACCACACAGGCGTATACAAACTCACATGCAATAGTTTCGACAAGTTCTACATTGGATAGACAGGGAGATCATTCCAAACACGCTACAAGGAACACATTAATTCAATAACCTGAGGACACAATACATCTACATATGCCGAACACATAACTAATACTAACCATACATACAATAACATAAATACAGACATGGGAATCCTACATATACAATCCAAAATCCAAAAACTCAACACATTAGAACAATATGAAATATACAGACACACTAAAACATACCCTAATCAAATCCTCAACACACAGATCAATTTCAGAACACACACACTATTCGACTCCACTTTTCAACACGCAAACGCACCCCTAAAACAGGCAGCGATGTCGAGATGACGCCGATATCTAGTAGACTCTGATAATGGTGTGAAGGATACACCGAAACAGTTGTAAGCCACACGAGCTTATATAATTTAATACTGGTAAGTTTGTCATTTAATCAATCGTAAGTGTTAAAAGTAGTGTACGCAAGATTCAAGATGTATCCTCAAAGACTGGAGAAGAAGTAGGAAACGAAGGAGATTTAAAGAATGCTAGAAATTGACTAGAACTACGAGGATAAAGAAAATAAAAGTGATACCGGTACGAGAAGAAAAACAGAAGAATTAATTAATGTAAGATTATTAGGGAAAGTAAGTAAGAAAATTGACGAAAACAAGAACACAAAGAGGGGAAAAAGTAAAATGGTGGATATTAAGGAAATGGAGAAAGGGAATTGAGGTAAGGGGAGGAAGATATTGAGAGAAGAGGAAGAATATTAAAAGAAATTGCTCGAGGGGAGCTGCAGAAGGAAATTACCGGTAGAGAAAATGAAGAACGAAAGTATAGGAAATGGAACAGAAAGGACTCTGAGAGCTTTGAAAATATGCCGGAGAAAATAATGATTATTTCTCTCGTAAACATACCGTTCTAAAATAAATTTCCTTCCATATTTTGAGATAACTTCATGTGAAATAACATATTATGTGAAGAACATGAAATTTCGACTGACTGATTGATGTATAGCGGTTACTATACCTCTATGATAGTGTAATTTGTTCACGTATGCGTGTCGGAAGAACCTTACAGACTCGCACGTAAAAAGACGGAAGTAATTGGCAACAGGAGGAGGATATAACTGTATAATGAGCCAACACAAACAGGAAAGAGGTGATGAATTACAATTTATAACGCAGGTTTTGTGATAACAGATGAATTACAACTGGAAATTGTGTGTTGTTCCGAAACATACCTTATTTGACTGGAGGATTAGGTATATCAATTTTATTCCCGAGGTATTTCTAAAGCAACGAATGTATTTGTTTCGATAAGAATGAAATTAATACAATCTTATTTAGTTGTTTTATGTATTTATATTCATTTCATTGCTCAATTACTGTTCTAGCGTCGATTTCTAAAACACGGACGAAATCGTGGTTCCAAACCTCGGCTTTTAAACCGCGATCGATGTCTGAAGCCTTTTGCGATTTCTAAAACGAAGTCGAGACGCGGCTTGAGAACAAATCGAGGTTCGTGGGTTTTATATATGGCAACGCAGCTAAGAATCGATTTCTATTCCTTTAAACAGTCGATATTAGAAGGAAATGAACATTGGAAATAATATCTGTTATATAATTTGAACTGGTAATGGAAATTACGGGAAAACGGCTGAACGGATTTTAATAAATGACCCCCTATTTTGAAGCTTGGAACCCAAAGTTTTTCAGAAAAATAGTAGTTTTCAGTGAAATGTCAATTTCGCTATACTGGAGAATTAGCACGGTCGCTTTGAACCATGCCGTTACGTTTACCACCAAATTTAAGTAAATACACAATGTCACCAACATAAGAACATGACGTTGGTGTGTGGCATAGTTGGCGGGAGAAATTTTTTCTCTCTCTGTCTACCTCCTTCGTTCTGAACATTATTGAGAGATAGCACCACTGTTAGCGACAATGTGTATTTGCGTAAATATTGCGAGTAAATTATGACGAGTGCCTTAGATGAGAGGCTCGGGACAGAAACAGTTTTGCTGTAGCGCATGCGCGGACCTCTCATGCAGTGAGAGCGTGATCCTTACTTGAATTTATTTTTGTGTGTACTTGCAGATTAAATGATTGAGATCCCTTCTTGCTCCGGTTACAGGCCTTGCATTTACGAAGGTTATGTTAGGTTAGCTTAGCTTAGGTTAGGTTAGCTTAGGTTAGGTTAGCTTAGGTTAGGTTAGATTAGCTTTGGTTAGGTTAGCTTAGCTTTGGTTAGATTAGGTTAGCTTTGGTTAGGTTAGCTTGATTTCATTCGTCCATGTAGTAGTTAAAATTATATAATATGACAGTTTTTGATTCGTAATGAAAGCGGTGAATAATTTCATAGTCCCTAAATTTTTTTTTCGTAAAAGGCTAGGTATTTTTCTATAGGCCAGAAATAAAACAGCAACGCCGTCTTAATTACGTACTTTACGCTTTGGCGAACATTAAGCGGAAATTTACTTTCCGTCATTTTAATGGTATTCCGTGAAACACACCTTTTTTCCTGTTAATTTCCTTGTGATAACCTAGTTTATGATCTTTACACATCTTCATTTTCATTTAATGCATTCAAAAAACCGCCGTTGTACTACGTAAAACCTTGAACTTGACTAATGGAGTGAATTATTTAAGAATATAGTCGCGAATTTGACTACCACCATTTCGATTATATTTTGTTTGATACGGCTCGGTACGGCCCGGTGACTAGTGGCCAGCGAGTAGAGTCGACTATCGATATTGGTCTGCCGTGCGTATTATCCAGTTGTTCCGTCAATTTTCCTACATCTTTTTCCTATTTTACAAAATCCATCTGTCGTCAGTTTTGAGAAATAATGGCTTTTCAGAATAAAACAAAACACAAACACACTACAATAGGCCTAAACAATGACACACGAAGGCTACGACCTGCAGGATTGCTGACATATTTAGAGTTCAGACGGCTAATATTCTCTAACATCATAATGTCAATATGTCGATCTTCAATTGTGTAACTTTTTCAGAAGGTTTCTGTGTTATTGGTTACTAAAAACTTCAAGACTTACTCAAAACAATTTACGGGTCAAATTCTCTGGTGTGTAATTTAGTATTTCGTAGGGAACGGTTTTTTAGGTACCAGAATGATATTTCCCAAATAATTAGCACAATGCGCAAGTCGAGCGTTTATGTTTTCACATATAGACTAATAAACCTACTACGTGGAAAGTTCCAGTTTCATAAAACTTAAAATAAGAAGAAAATATCACGTTTGCTTCATACATATTCTTGTACACCCACATCACATTCGAGTATTAAATAAAATGTCCAAAACTACTGTAAAGCCTAATAATTGAGTTATATCGTCTTATAGACATAAAGGTGTAATTAATATACAATATTATATCTTACTTCCCACAAAGAAAGAAGAAGGTGTAAAAAAACTTGTCAACCTGGCGCCTCTTGGATTTCGTTGCAGGTCATTTTCAAAAAGCATTTTGTTTATTGTTTCATACATGGTAACAATGGCGATACAAAACTCACGTGCTTCACCATCACATTGGAACTGAAATGAAGTCTACAGTACCCCCATTATAAATTTTATATTTATTTTATTTTATGTAATCCAAAACACGTTCTATCTATCTATCTATCTATCTATCTATCTATCTATCTATCTATCTATCTATCTATCTATCTATCTATCTATCTATCTATCTATCTATCTATCTATCTATCTATCTATCTATCTGTCTATCTGTCTGTCTGTCTGTCTGTCTGTCTGTCTGTCTGTCTGTCTGTCTGTCTGTCTGTCTGCCTGCCTGCCTGCCTGTCTGTCTGTCTGTCTGTCTGCCTAAATACCTACCTAATCTATCTATCTATCTATCTATCTATCTATCTATCTATCTATCTATCTATCTATCTATCTATCTATCTATCTATCTATCTATCTATCTATCTATCTATCTATCTATCTATCTATCTATCTATCTATCTATCTATCTATCTATCTATCTATCTATCTATCTATCTATCTATCTATCTATCTATCTATCTATCTATCTATCTATCTATCTATCTATCTATCTATCTATCTATCTATCTATCTATCTATCTATCTATCTATCTATCTATCTATCTATTTATTCTGGTGTAGTTAAGGCCATCAGGCCTTCTCTTCCACACCACCAGAAATACAAATACAATAACAGATATAAAAAGGAAAAAAAACACTATAAACAAAGTAAAGTCACACAAAAATATACACAGGTTGCAGTCACACAAACTTTAAATGAGTAATTAAGTATAATTAATTGTATCCTAACTAATGAACTAATATAAACAATATATATTATTTTAATGTACCGAAGTACATATGATATTTCCATGCAGATATTCTGCGTCATCATACGATGAAAGAGTAATGGAACGGAGAAAAATTCTCTCCGGCGCCGGGATTTGAACCCGGGTTTTCAGCTCTACGTGCTGATGCTTTATCCACTAAGCCACACCGGATACAACTCCGACGCCGGTTAGAATCGTCTCAGGTTAAGCTCCAACTCGTGCGTTCCCTCTAGTGGCTGCCCTCTGCACTACGTCATAGATGTCTATGAACGCAGGACCGAAGTCCACACATGTACTGAGGTGCACTCGATATGAGTGACTAGTGGATAAAGCATCAGCACGTAGAGCTGAAAACTCGGGTTCAAATCCCGGCGCCGGAGAGAATTTTTTCTCCGTTCCATTACTATTTCATCGTATGATGACGCAGAATATCTGCATGGAAATATCAAATGTACTTCAGTACATTAAAATAATATATATGATATGCGTAAATCACTTCGTGATTTAAGACGGCGCTTATTCCGTCGGATCCCGGCCATCTAGTCACTCATATCGAGTGCACCTCAGCACATGTGTGGACTTCGGTCCTGCGTTCATAGACATCTATGACGTAGTGCAGAGGGCGGCCACTAGAGGGAACCCAAGAGTTGGAGCTTAATCTGAGACGATTCTAACCGGCGTCGGAGTTGTATCCGGTGTGGCTTAGTGGATAAAGCATCAGCACGTAGAGCTGAAAACCCGGGTTCAAATCCCGGCGCCGGAGAGAATTTTTCTCCGTTCCATTACTCTTTCATCGTAATATAAGCAAGAAACTTGCGATTTTAATCTAGAGTAAAAAACACAAAAAATTAATACTTGTAGCAATACCTAAAAAGCATGAACTAAGATAAAATTTTCCAATTTAATTTTGAATTGTGATAAAGTCCGGCAGTCCTTGACGTCATTAGGTAACGAATTCCAGAGACGAGGTATTTGTACAGTGTAGGAGGAAGAGTATAAAGACGTTCTATGATGAGGGATAGAAACAAGTGCTTGTTGCCGATTTCGAAGGGTTGTAAGAAATTGAAAACGCGATAAGAGATAATTCGGAGTAGAAGTTATCTGTATGCATGATTCTAAATAGAAGAGACAGTGAATGTATTGTTCTTCGTATATAAAAAAACTGTAATTTTCTATACAATCGGAACTTAACTGTGTTTCCCATTGAAGATAGATGATGATGATGATGATGATGATGATGATGATGATGATGATGATGATGATGATGATGAAATTATGACGATGACTGCAACGACGAAATAATTAAGTCTGTTATTCCATGACTAATTTCATTGTGAGGCTTGTTGTCATAAGTTAGGAAATCTCTTTATCTAATATGGTCGAAGCTGCCGGCAAGATTTCATCCCTTCTCCAGAGTTATGTTGAGACACAGATGGCACAAATACATCGTATTTCTCCGGTAATACAGCCTTGAAATACTTAGGAACAATCGGATAATTTGTATGCAGAATTTAAGAGGATTCACATATTCACAAAATAATAAGATACTCAGTTTCATGAGCCTTGTTTTATTATATTCCACCTGATGATACTTTAGTCTCGGTGGCAGGAACTCTTGTCTCGTGTAAAGTGACGATTTGAACCGCTGGAAGGGGAGCGTGAAGACTGGAGGTAGCTAAATCAAGGACTACGGCTCCTTTTCTGGATTAAATCCTTCATGAATTATTAAAATGAGGGGGAATGTTGAATCATGGGGTAAGATAAATGGCGGGTTGGCTTTGAGCTCAAATAACTGTTCAGTGATACTATGAAACCACCAAGAACTCTGGCACGAAATATACCTCTGCAGCTGTTTTCCGTCCATCCACCGTCCTCTTATTAGATAATTTATTCATTCATTATTTTACCTCGATCGTATATTTTGTTATATTTCTCATTTTGGGAAACGGAAGAAATTTATATCTTATTGTTAGCCAACGGACCTGAGTGTTTGTCCCTTGTCACATGTGTCCCGTGTTATATCAGCGGTAACCCATCACCTTGCTGACCAAACGGTCAGAAAACCCTGAATATGTTCCTATCTATTATTGGTCGAAAAATGTGCTCTGCCCTATATTGCTTTGGGTTTTAAGTCACTATCAAAATAGGAGCTAAAACAAGACAAAGGAAGGAAGAAAGAAAGGAAAGAAGAGCAAAAGAGAGGAAAGAAGGAAGGAAAGCAGGAAGGAAGGATAGAAGGAAGAAACCAGATATAGAAAGAAAGAAGAAAAGAAAGAAAGAAAAAAAAGAAAGGTAGAAAGAAAGGAGAAACGAAAGATAGAAAGAAAAAAGAAACGAAAGATAGAAAGAAAGAAAGAAAGAAAAAACGAAAGATAGAAAGAAAGAAAGAAAAACGAAAGATAGAAAGAAAGAAGAAACGAAAGATAGGAAAAAAGGAAGAAGAAACGAAAGATAGAAAGAAAGAAAGAAAGTAAAGAAGACCAAAAAAGAGGAAAGAAGAAGGAAAGCAGGAAGGAAGGATAGAAGGTAGAAACGAGATATAGAAAGAAGGAAAGAAAGAAAGAAGAAATGAAAGATAGAAAGAAAGGAAGAAAGAAGAAACGAAAGATAGAAAGAAAGAAAGAAAAAAGAAAGATAGAAAGAAAGAAGAAACGAAAGATAGGAAAAAAAGAAAGAAGAAACGAAAGATAGGAAAAAAGGAAGAAGAAACGAAAGATAGAAAGAAAGTAAAGAAGAGCAAAAGAGAGGAAAGGAGAAGGAAAGCAGGAAGGAAGGATAGAAGGAAGAAACGAGATATAGAAAGAAAGAAGAAGCGAAAGATAGAAAGAAAGAAAGAAAGAAAGAAAGAAAGAAAGAAGAAACGAAAGAAAGAAAGAAGAAACGAAAGAAAGAAAGAAGAAACGAAAGAAAGAAGGAAAGAAAGAAAGAAAGAAGAAACGAAAGATAGAAAGAAAGAAAGAAAGAAAGATAGATAGATAGATAGAAAGGAAGAAAGAAAAAACGAAAGATAGAAAGAAAGAAAGAAGAAACGAAAGATAGAAAGAAAGAAAGAAAGAAGAAACGAAAGATAGAAAGAAAGAAAGAAGGAAGGAAAGAAGGAAGAAACCAGAAACAGTAAGAAAGAAAGAAGCAAGGAAAGATAGAAAGAAAGAAGAAACGAAAGATAGATAGGAAGAAGTAAAGAAGAAAGGAAAGATAGGAAGGAAGAAGGAAGGAAAGGAAGAAAGAAAGAAACAGAAAGTTTTTCTGTTACTCTCATTAGACCTTTATCGTATTATATTTTAGCTGTGACTCAATACCAGAGAGTTGGTTCTCTATCACGGCTGCCTAGTTCTATCTTCGACAGGGTCGTGAATGAATTTATTGGTAGATAAAGACATTGCAGAGAGTTTTTCTTGGGGTACTCCCGTTTCTCTCTTCTTTCCACCAACATGTTCCACTTCTCTAATGACATGTATTTTCTACAGTTGTTTAAAATAGTCTCGGCAAAAGTACAGGTTGGATGTGGGATTTAAGGCTTGGGATAGCCTTCTAGGAGTGGCTTTATTAGTCATTCGCCTGGAGATGAGCTCTGACTCTGTCAGGCTGAGGGAGAAAGACTCGCCTCTCAGCATCGGATTCGCGAATGCTACCCCGGCCACTGTCGGACAGGTAAATGATCACATGCAGAGCGCACAATGGGCCAGTGTGAGAACAAGTGTATATGTGTTGCGTTTAAATGTTATTGCACACACAATATGACAATTGAATAAATCTTGCGAAATTCTCTAAATGAATTGCTAGGTTAAGAAAATAGGAAAATGACTGCTGTAGGGTAAATAAAGAACATCAATAAATATTAGTCTTTAATTTATTACGAGCTTTTGAAGAACGGGACTAGGGAAGAAAGGAGTGGAACTTAGAGATAAGGCATTAAAATTCCATTTAAGTGTGGGAATGGCACTGTACGTTCCAGCTGTCCATAACTGACCTAACTATCACGAAAGGTATTCAAAATAGAGATCAAGGTAGCTTACAAATAAAATCAAAAGGTACGAAGCTCAGTGTTTAAAATGATCTGTGATATCGTTATATAGCTGGAAGCTAATAAGTTTCTGGGAAAGAGCATGGAGTGAAGGCATTTATCATTACGGGTAAAGAAGAAAATGAAATTCAAATCATCTGCAAACAAAGTACTGATGAATGTGCCTTGAGTATAAGGATATATTTTGGGTATATTCATTGCAGAATTCTTTAAGATTTCCGCATTGGAACTCTAGAGAGATAAGACGTTTTTTAGAACGCGCTCGTTGCTAGCGGTTTTGAGCAGTGTTGCCAACTCAGAATTCCATTTGCCGCTGTACAAGCTTAAAAAAACCCGCTAAAATGTAGTTAAAAAACTCCAGATTTTTCTTAATACATCACTTCCAAATTCGAAAGACAGACTACAACTTGGGGCAATGCATAAGTGCAACAACATTTTTCAAGTCTTCTCAGTCCTGCTCTAATGGTCAAAATTGTATTTAGCTTGGAATTTTCCGTACAGTTCCTGTGCTTTTTCACAAGTTTCATCCGGCTAAATAGCTTCTCAACCTCTGCATTTCACAATGGTAGGATAAGGAAATAAAATGCCACTTCAGGTAGCTCTCTGAAGGAATGGCCACCAATGCATCACTGAAAATCGCAACCTAAAATTTGGAATGAACCATAATGAGATTTAAAATTAAAAATAAAAAACCTAATATTTCTAATGTTTTGGAAATTGAAATAACACTCATCTCTGCCCAGAAGCGTGTAGTACTGGAAACATTTTTCCAATCCCCAAAGTTAATTTTCCGCAACTGTATCTCAGCAACTGTTGCCGAGCAACAGAAACACACTCGCTACTCTTTTTGTGTTTATCTCTATCAGCACGGGTAGTTAACTCAATATTTTGCATTCAATATCATCTTACACCATTTACGCCGAGCATTCGAACTATCACCGGCTTCTTCCACCCAATTTTTCAACACTATGTTTTTTCCACACATCTCTAAATGTTTGTGCGTATGGAGTTTTACGCGGCATCGTTAAATTATATATTTCTTCAAAATTGAATGAAGTAGATCAAGAATATACTGGACACTTCGGAAATAATCAAATCACAGTCGGTTCGAAATCTGATTTCACATCGAGCTGGAGACGTGCCTGGCAACAATGAGTCTGGTTTTAAGTTTTAAGTATGTCTGTGTTACATAAACTATAATGCGAAATGAAAAATTAAATAATAATTCAGTTCATTATCTATTCTCTTTATGATTAAATACATCAATTCATTTACAGAAACAATGCATACATTAGATTAAGAGTTTAACGAATGCGGCATACCTTATTTGTACAACAACAATGGATGAGCCAGGAAAAAATGAGGAGTGGATCAGGACAGCACGTTTGCACATCTCCTTTTTATGTTAGGTTGGGTTAGGTTAGGCTAGGTTAGGTTAGGTTAGGTTCTTTTCAAACTGAAATGACGAGTGAAGCGTACAGTTAGGTTCTTTTCAAACTGAAAAGACGAGTGAAGCGTACAGTTAAAATTACTCTAACCTAACCTAACCTAACCCAACCTAACATAAAAAGGAGATGTGCAAACTTGCTGTCCTGATCCACTCCTAGGAAATGGATGTGGTTGCACCAGATGGAGTTAATATAAAACGTTGATATTTTACACGTTCGCACAATGAGAAAGTGTGATAATACCAAACTAAACTCTGGTTTATGATTAACTAACATTGTTGTCCGCAAGTAGGCCTACATATAACATTTTCACAGAAAAAAAAACTTAAAAATATCATCTCCTTCTGTAAAAATCATAAAAAACGCCAAATAAATAGCTAGCCGCTGACGGTAAAATTCTGTAGCTGACCATAGTCCTGAAAATACCAGATTTAGCTACAAAACCGCTGACACTGGTTTTGAGTGAAGGGATCAGCAGTGTTGGTAAATGTGATCCCAAAGTCATGCAATAGTTTTTCTCATTGTTGTCAAAGGCAATATGGATAACTGTCTATGGCAGAACTTGTGTTCGCAGTAGAAATTTATTTGAAGTTGGACTCGATCACTGGTGTGCAGGAAGATTTAGGATTGAATTTAATATCGCACAGCAAGGAAGAATTCCGTCCCGAAACACTATTCTAAAGTGGGTGAGTAAATTAGGAATTATCGGCACGTACTTTTTCGAAGAAGATGGTCGCACTGTGACCATCAACTCAGAACTGTATCAACAAATGTTCACAATGTTGTAAATCCCTGATGAAATTAATTTTGATGATGAATATTATAGTTCCAGCAAGATGGCGCTATAGCGCACACTGCTCATGGTTCAATGAACTGTCTGCGAAACGTGTTTTCAGGACGAATAATTTCACTATTTGGAGACATTACCTGGCCGCCAAGATCTCCTGACCTGATTACAGCTGATTACTTCCTATGGAGTTATCTCAAAAGTAGCTTGTATCGCAGCAAGCCTCGCACCATCATCCAGCTGAAACAAAACTTATGGAACGAAATTAGTGCCATCGAACCTGTTTTGTTGTGGAGAGTTATGCAGAACTTCCATAGCAGATTGCAGGAATGTATTCGTTAGCGTGGAGGCTACTTACGAAATGTAGTTTTCAAAAAGTAATCAAACATTACTTGACTGTCCACACTTTAAGACTGATTTATTTCGCATTAGTACAAGCTACATTGCAGTACGGCATTATAGGATGAGGTAGTGCTAAATCCCAATAACTCTGCTACAGAAAAGAATAATAAAAATATGCCTTAATAAATCCCTTGATTATCCTCCAAAGCTGCTGTATTCAGAATTTAAAGTATTTGACTTCCATCAAATTTATAACAATAATAATATTAAGCTGCCCCCCATTGAGGATAGCACTTACGGACTCAGTATATCCTCAAAAAAAATTATTATACATATGTAAACATAGATATTAAAAGAAGGGAAACAAAGAAAAGAGCGTGAAAAATTACAGTTGCTATTAATGTGGCACCATGTGATTAATTAGGATTTGACAGGATTTTTAAACACAATTATCGCAATATCATCCCTCAGAGATGTTGGCAGAGCAGACTGCCGTTGAAATTCTTCGAAAAAAGCTGGTATAGTCCCTCGAGCACCTATGAGCAAGCCGAATACCTCAACGTGAAAAAAGACATATTTCAGCTTGAAATAGTTGACTGTAGGCTCATAGATCGACTTCTTCTCAAGGTGGACCTCGGCTGACTGATGACATTCTACTTCAAAACGTATCGTGGGGTCCACAATGATGCCCTGTTTAGTGTCAGCATTGTACGCTAAAATATCTACTCGTCTCGTTGACCCATTTTCAGCTAGACAGGAGATTCCTTGTTCTACTATCCAGCCCTTACTTCTTAATGCGGCAGCAATTTTGATCTTACAAGATGATGTCTAGAGTTCCTCAAGAGCAATCCCTGTTCACAGATCCCAAGACGTGTGCTAAAGTTTCAATCTCCGGGCAGCCATGTCTGCACCGAATAACGTCGAGAGATCTGCCGGGAACGGAACGAAGGGCTGCTAAATTTGCTGCCATTTTCAGGCTAGATATCCATTCACTAGTCGAAAGTCCTTTCTTGTTTCCAATCCAACTGTTGGCGGCTGTTACATCGCTATACACCTCAACACCTTTTCCCCATCCTGAAAGGGTCTTCCATGATTCATATTACTGAATTTCGTACATAAAAACCGAAACATATTTAATTTATATTCACATAAATATAAAACCAAGAGTTCAGACTATATATATATATATATATATATATATATATATATAGTGGTCAGTATCCCCGCCTGTATCGAGGGAAATAGCATATCTAACGTTAGTGCGACCGTTAATGGAATACGGAACTACATGTTGGGATCCCTGTAGAATATATCAGATAAATTCCTTAGAAAGAATCCAGTATAGGGCAGTTAAATTTGTTAAAGGTAAAAGAAAAGATGGAAACGATACGATAAAAAACTTAAATGGGAAACTTTGGAAAACAGACGTAGGAAAACTAGAATAACATCATTGTATAGAGCACATCTAGGTCAGAAAGCATGGGTAGACATAACGGCTCGGTTAAAAAAGCCAACGTACTATGGTAGGAACGATCATGATCTTAAAGTCAAATGTAGGAAACACAAAACGGATGTAGGTAAATTCTCATTTTTAAATAGAACTATAAATGATTGGAATGACCTACTTGCAGCGGTCTTTGAGGGCTGTCCTTCCTTAAGGAGTTTCAAGAATAATTTATAAAGTTGTGTATCGAGTGCAAATTAAAATTAAGGTGACATTTAACATTTAATTTTTAAGGTGACATGTATTTATTTAGCCTGACGAGTTACTTCCTTGGTTTGAATTGTAAATTATTTAAAAAGAGCGTGTAAGAGGGCCTTAGACTAGAAATGTTTAGTTTAAATGTAGTTCTGTTTATAAGTACAGTATGCATAAGGGTGCAATTATTTAACTTATTTGAACTGTTGTATCAGTGAAGCGAGGTGAGTCAGTGGAGTTATGGTTTTACAGTGCAGTGAATAGTTCCGATCAGTGATAATTTATAGCGTCGATGAAATGTGTTCTATAGTGTCAATGAAATGTGTTACAGAGTGTCAGTGAAATGCGTCATAGTGCCACTACAGTGAGTGAGATGAGAATAAAGTGAAAGACTATTGAAACTTATGTAGGGTCTATACATAATTATGTAGGTTGTAATGTAAAATTAGGTATTTTATTTATGTTTTATTATTATTGTGTTAAATTATATTGTGCATTCTTATTGTATTGTGTATAAAATTGTATTGTGTATTGTATAATTGTATTGTATATTGTAAATTTATTGTGTATTGCTTATCATTTTTTTGTGTATTGTTTATATTGTGTATACCACTGCCGCCGGGTGCTTGCCCACTTGAGGTGTAAATAAATACATACATATGCTTAACAGTATCTAAATGTACTACAACTTTAGCATATAATCACAGTAGAAACTTCGGTCCAAGACTTTATAACATGATAATAGATAAATTCCCAAACATACAATTTGCTAATGCTTCTTATTTCAAAAAATATATTAAAAATTACTGTTAACAGAGAAAATTTAAAGTTAAATTATTGTGATATGTGTTTTTTCTTCTTCTCCTTTTCTTTTATTACTTTTTACTCCGTTATTTAATAAAATGTCTTAACATTATGTGGAATGCTCCCTGAGCACGAGTATGCAATTTACTCTTTCTGGGGGTGCTAGAGAGTTCTTATATTAAAAAAATCAATATGTATCTTTGTTCAGGCAATAATGTATTATTATTATTATTATTATTATTATTATTATTATTATTATTATTATTATTATTAAATTCATTGTACTAGGTTACTTCCAGTATATGTGTTTTTTTAACTCGTGCTGTGTGTCTCACAACAGGGCTATAAAAACCTTCACATCTCACTGCCGCATCCTATATGATAAGTTGCTAAATTTCGAGTGAACGTGTCTGATGTATAAAGTGGCGTAATATTTCACTTTATTTTGATAACGTTGAGAAGTATGTGTTGCTATAGCAATTATGCGTATAGGTGACCAATTACTATTACTGAGAATCCATTAGTTGATTACTGTTGGTTGAACATCGCGATTGGAAGTGATATAATTGCATTGGGAAAGGAAGCGTAGACAGACAACGAAAGTCATCTGTGCGTGAGAATTGACGGAATAGTGGTCCACAATCAACATGATAATTTCTCTCAACATAGCCTTTGAATATGACAGTGAATGTACATTTATACCTTGAGGGGATTCGGTCCTGAAATAAGAAAGTCCGACAAACCTTAACCTATCGTTCTGAAAATGTTACCACATACTTTTAGTGATATTAATAATAGCAGTTACTAAAATTCATCTTTCTAACTTAATTATTACTCATGTTATTGATATTTTAGTATTTTAAGAGAAATTTACCAAAGATTCTCCTCTGTAATTTCTTCTTCCCAATCCATATTTGCAACTGTTCTCAACCATTTACATAATTCCACACTGATGAAATAAATTATGCAATAACTAAAATTAATAAGATCTAGACTCAATTTGGACATGGACACGGAAATTCCGACTTAAACTAAATCCAGAAAAATCACAGTCAATCATTATGGGCCATTCACGTTTGTTAAGCACTATTACCATACCAGATTTATCCCCGATTAAAATATACGGCACCGAAATTCCGTTCAGGAAATCAGTAAAGAATCTAGGTATTTATATGGATAAATGTTTAAATTGGAACCTTCAAGTTGCAGAAACCTGTAAAAAAAGTATTCTCATTAATCCACTCGTTTACGCGATTGAAGAATTTTCTACTCTTTTTCATGAAAAAATGTTAGTGCAAACACTCGTGATGCCCCACTTCGATTACTGTGATATTCTGCTTACTGACCTAAGCGTTACTTCGGCGCAGAGACTACAACGTGTTCATAATATGTGCGTCCGTTTCGTCTGCAATATTCGCCGGGCTGATCACGTAACATCATCCCTCGAAATGTTGTCTTGGCTCCGTCTAGAAGATCGTAGAAAAATCCACTGTCTTTCCCTTCTCTTTCACATATTGCATTTCTCCACTCTTGTCTATCTTGCGTCTCGTTTTCAAAATTTATCCACCCATCATAACCTAGACACACGATCACAACACTCCTCAATATTATCCATTCCCTCCCACCGAACATCCTCATATTCATCTTCTTTCACTGTGGCTGTTCCTCGACTTCGGAATTCCCTACCGAGTAATGTCAGAGACTGTCAGATATCAAACCAATTTAAGAATAGACTAACGAAATTTTTTCTAACAATTCTTAACAATAATAGCTCTTTCAGATTTCTCAATATTTATTACTATTATTATTATTATAACTATTTCTTACCAGTGTTTATTATTGTCACACTGACATTAGTTATCCAACTTTCATTATTTACTTTCATGTTGTTTTATGGTCTAGATATTAATGTAGGCTAATAACTATGTAAGCAATTGCATTCTATTAGAATTAGAGTCTGGCTGGGCGGAAGAGAAGGCCTACTGGCCTTAGCTCTACCAGATTAAATAAATAAATTATTATTATTAATTATTTAAACTAATACAATTTCTTTACAATGGTGAAATTGTGAACTATTTTTACCTGTCTGTCATATGTTCTAAATAATCATTGATTAATGGACACTTCAAGGAGTATCCTGTTTTAGATTGAATCTTGCCAAAAATTCTTCATCGCCATTCTCATTTAATAGATAAAGTCTATGCCTTATTTGCCCCTGTTTCTGTGCTCTTAAAAATACATGATATGGTAATTCACCTTCACTATCAAATATTCATGTCTAATGCTGCTGACATTTTATAGTTTTTCTCTAGATAAAAATTTAACAGCGACTAAAAGCATGGAATAGCTTATTCGGAAGATATCCTTCGAATAATGCAGTATCAAAGTTCGTACAACACATTTCTCACATAACCATGGAATTAATTTTAACAGGACATTATTCCGTGCTCGTATAACTGGGCCTTAGTTTGACTCTTTTCGTTAGGCTTCATATGACCTTAACCACAATCAGTAATCTAGGTTGCCTTCAGTGGCGGCTCTTGCATATTTCTTAAGAGGAGGAAAGAAGTTTACAGCGCAAAATGACACCTTCTTGAGAGAACCATGCTACAAATTAGCCTACATGCATACATGTAAAACCAAGTAGTGTTAGGGTTGGCCTTCCCTTTCGTACAGCAATAATCTGTTCTTGTTAACTGAATTTCCTAAATTGTCCAAAATATAATGTGTTTTCATTCCCTTTCATTGTTGAATAATTGCACAAATTAACAATTACAAGGAAATTCACAACCTCGCAGCATTTTCCCGTACATTACAGCATCACACGTGTTGGAAGAGACTAGCTACTAACACGTAACCGGAACCGTTTTACTCAAGTGGGAATGGAAAAGCGAAAACACTGCACCCACCCACGTGGTTTGTGTTGTCACATGTACATTTTATAAGTTCAGTATCACATATTTTGAAGAATGTTAGTTCCTATAAAGCCACACTACCATTATTGTTCAAAGCTGCCGGTGGCCGATTAATTTTTTTATGTTAAAAATAATGTAGGCGGGAGGAAATTAAACGCAGAATAAATAGGGTAAATGCCTGTTATTATTCGGTTGAGAAGCTCTTATCATCCAGTTTGCTGTCCAAAAATCTGAAAGTTAGAATTTATAAAACAGTTATATTACCGGTTCTACTGTATGGTTGTGAAACTTGGACTCTTAACTCTGAGAGAGGAACATAGGTTAAAGGTGTTTGAGAATAAGATTCTTAGGAAAATATTTGGGGCTAAGCGGGATGAAGTTACAGGAGAATGGAGAAAGTTACACAACACAGAACTGCACGCATTGTATTCTTCACCTAACATAATTAGGAACATGAAATCCAGACGTTTGCGATGGGCAGGGCATGTAGCACGTATGGGCGAATCCAGAAATGCATATAGAGTGTTAGTTGGGAGACCGAAAGGAAAAAGATCTTTGGGGAGGCCGAGACGTAGATGGGAGGATAATATTAAAATGGATTTGAGGGAGGTGGGGAGTGATGATAGAGAATGGATTAATCTTGCTTAGGATAGGGACCAATGGCGGGCTTATGTGAGGGCGGCAATGAACCTTCGGGTTCCTTAAAAGCCATTTGTAAGTAAGTAAGTAAGTTTGCAGTACCTTCAATTTCAAATTATTTGTACAAAACTGACAACTTGGCTGTTGCCCTGTCTAGTAGACAATGAATGGAAGTGAATTTCAGGGACCAAAAGGCTTTGCTATACTAACGTAGAACTACGTCTTCTTTGTTTTATATAAATCCAACTCCAACTTTCAGATATCTTCGAAAGTTTCAAACCATGAATAGTAGCTTATATAAAGTGCAATGAATAATATATTTTGATTTATAATTTAAAAAGAGTTTATATGGTGTATTTCATAGCTTTGCGTTAAAACTGTTTTTATTGTGTCTCCTCCTAGATGTGTTATAATCTGGTTGAATACAGCATCGTTAGATGGCAGCGGTAGTGAGCTTGCTGCACGACCAGTCGGTTTCTATTTCCCGCCCATGCGCTGATTCAGAGGAGGATCTCCTCCCTATCCGTTCATTTACTTGCTTTAAAACTCTGCTTCTTTCTCTGGCCGTTAGTGCGCTGTTGTCTATGTGTGTTAACTGCAGTAAAGGAGGAATGGATTCACTTTCCTCCACACAAACAATCTCGCATCTTTCTCACATTTTTCTAGCAGCACATGAGTGCACGTCGTTTAAAAGTCGATGAACCGGGGTTTTCTTATATCTGTGAACTTAAAAATTATCGAATTTCAAGGCATATATTTCATTTGGTGTTTACTTTCAAAAGAAGAAAAATGTGAGGAGGACGTTCCTCCCTTCCCTTCCCCGAGGAACCGCCACTGGTTGCCTTCCATATCTGCATATTTGGTTTTCCTCGTCATCAAACGTTACTCGCCATATTCATAAAAACATGTGAAAACCTCTATCGTGTGGCAGATGTTAAATGAAGAGTAACACATTCCTTGCGAAATGAGCCAGACGATATTTGTGATACTTCCATCGAGATTAACATTTCCGATAATTCAGAATCTTACGTGTCAACGATAATATAGTTTGGAACTTCAGGAAAACCGGGCGAATCACGTAATGACCCACCGTCCCCGAATATCAATGTTCATATTCTGCATGGAACAGCAGTACTGTATGTGTGAAATGTTGGGTGAAGAGAAAATGGGAATGGCGTTCCTAGTTTTCTGTAGGATGGCAAGTGGGGATGACCTCCTTCACGAACCCTCACGACACGTGCAAGAGTCGTGCAAGGCATGCATGGAGATGGGAACTCTGGAGCGGAGCTGGAGATTGACAGGGAAAATGGGAAACAACGGGAAGGATTTAGTGTAAGGTGCAAGTATGCATAAACTTAGTGACTCGGAGGTGTATAAACTTAATGCCTAAGATGTCACACGTGGCTGGGTTAATCCTGTACATTAGAGTTCAGTGAGACTCATGAAATGACCTCCGGTGTGTGTACAAGCTTCAAGGGAGAAACCCTTTAAGAGATATTAAATTAGACTTAACAGCGTTCGTCATAATTTTAAGTAATCTTCTGCTGTCTTGAGGAAAACATCGCTAACTCGTCAAGAAACAGTCTTTATGAGCAAGATTTAACTTAATATTACAACTATAAGGTGTGTAATCATTTTATAACTTCTCCAAAACTACCTTCTCTTCTTCGTTAGTTATTTTATTCCTCGTGAGTAAAAAAAAAAAAGTTTGAAAATATTTTAATCTGAACTCTATCACCGCATGATAAGCAAGGTGCAAAATCAACTCTTAGGATAACAGGAGAAAAATAAATTAAAATATATGCACTTGAACACCAAAGGTAAAGAAGGTGGAAAAAGTTTTTTGTGCGAGATCATGCATATTTGCTTGCTTTCCGCACAAAACCAACACGCGGTAAGTGTGAAATACCACATTCAGTATTCCCAACCTAACACACATAACAATTTCCCTCTTCTTACCGCTTAAGCGCCACATTCATTTTACTGCTTTAGGCTTTTAACATATTATTTTTAGAGACGTTTAACATAGTAATAATTATAAATTGGATACTTACCACTGCAATTTCACCTAAATTGCAATGTTAATTATTGCTTTTAAATATTTGCAAAAATTAAGTAAAGTCTACTACTCCACGGAACTTATTGCATTCCTGATACAAGTAACATTAAGGAAGCCGTGAAAAAATCAACGAGATTCCAGATGCCGATATTATTACTGCAATATGTTATATAAATAATATTGTTAAAATATTAAAATGAAAAATAAATCATTACATAACCTTACCGTTTGTTTTAAGTTCGCATTTATAGACTGGGGGAAAGAAGACAGACGTATATCATGGCCAGCTGGAGTATAGTAAACAGAGAAAACATTTTATATAAACAATGTTGCAGAAAGATATTTCGGTTTTCCGAAGTTGGCGTCATTAAACAGAAACCAAGATGGAGATTTCATTGCAACTAATTAGAAATTCGTCTTTCAGGTATGTAATAAACGATCTTCGCACAAAATAATGTGCGATACACGAGCGGTATGTTTTTCATGTTCTCGGAAATTAAAAAAGCTCAACTACGTTTCGCTTTTTCAATCTTTTCCTCGAACATGAAAACGTCAACATACCGCTCTTGTAACGTATATTACTATTGTGCGAGATCGTGCGTATTTGCTTGCTTTCCGCACAAAACCAATACGCGGTAAGTGTGAAATACCACATTCAGTATTCCCAACGTAACACACATAACAATTTCCCTATTCTAACCGCTTAAGCGTCATATTTATTTTACTGCTTTAGGCTTTTAACATATTATTTTTAAAGACGTTCAATATAGTAATAATTATAAATTGGAAACTTACCACTGCAATTTCACCTAACTTGCACTGTTAATTATTGTTTTTAAATATTTTTCACGACAAAAGCAACATTGGTACTAGGATTCACAAAACTGCAACCACAGCCTCCAGTGCATCGACTTCCTGCCAGACGGAGGGTTTATCAAATGCTGCCATCTATAGTGTTAATGCTTCAACTTCGACGGAAACTGGAAAATCAATATTCATGCAAAAAAGTTCACAATAGAAAAAACTGGTGGTGGTGCTCCAGTGACTCTGAATAACTGCACAAATGTGGCAATTAATTTTAATGTGCAGAAATAAATAATTTTGTTATAATTTCAATGTACAGAAAGAAATAATTTTCTTAAAGTATTAAAATGAAAAATAAATCATTACATAACCTTACCGTTTGTTTTAAGTTCGCATTTATGGACTGGGGGAAAAAAGACAGACGTATATCACGGCCTGCTGGAGTATAGTAAACACAGAAAACATTTTATAGGAACAATGTTGAAGATAGATATATTTGTTTTCCAAAGTTGCCGTCACTGAACAGAAACCAAGATGGAGATTTCAGTGCAACTAATTAGAAATTCCTCTTTCAGGTATGTAATAAACGACCGTGGCACAAAATAATGTACGATACAAGAGCGGTATGTTTGTTTTCATGTTCTCGGAAATTAAAAGGTCAACTACGTTTCACTTTTTCAGTCTTTTCCTCGAACATGAAAACATCAACATACCGCCTTTGTAACGTATATTACTATTATGCTCGACCTTGCCGAAATGTAGTAATTATACACCTGGTAGCAGTCCTTTAATGCTTGTCATTAAAGTACACCTATTCATTAAAGTTCAGATTTTCGATTATTCTCGGATATGCAATCGAAAGACAACTATCGAAAGGTCACGGACGCTGGAAATCCAATACTGTCGAAGAAGGTTATGTTCTGTTACTATAATAATTAGCGTTGATTGTAAATAATAGTGGAATAAATTCAATTTGTCATGTCGTTTTTCAATGTCGAATTCAATTTCAAGGTTATATCAGGACTAATGTTTGTCTTACTCTCTAGATTATATCAAGGTCGTCGACATTCGTTTCCCGGAAAAAGTCAATACTTTCGCGTCTGCGCACATCTCACAATTCATGAGGTACTCTATTGCACTCACTCACATAACAATAAATGAATACTTATGAATAATTTCAAGTTAGAAATATGGTCGAGCGTAAAAAGTCGTATGAAACTTGCCTATAATGGTAATTAAGACGCTCGTATGAAAATTATGAAACTCGCTTGCGCTTGTTTCATAAACATCCTCGCGTCTTAATTACTACCATTATAGGCACGTTGCATAATGTACTATTTCCTACATAATGTACTATTTACTAATAGGCATCGACCCGACTATTTGCAATTTACAACCAAACAACTGCAGTTTCGTAGCCAAGGTAATTATTTTGGGTGGGCCAGATATGCAGGGTTTAGAAAGTACCTGACCCATCTCCTGACAATGCCGCTGCCGTCAACTCTCTTGAAACTCATTCTCGGAAGTCTTATTTAATAGCATGCAAAATTATGATAAACAATCATGCAAGGCATACCTACATAAACGCTTCATAAGGTGAACTGGAGCTGTCGAGATTTCCTAGCAACGAATCTGTCGATCGCTGATGATAGTCCTTCAACAAATCACAACTTTTCTCCCTCTCAATGGATAGAATTGCTAGATATAAAGCCTTGTGCTTGACATAATTGTCGGATTTTTCTTCGTTTCAGAGCTTGCCTTACTGAAGGATGAATATTTACTAATATCCATTTTTGGAGACTGAGATGCTTTCGACAATGAATTTGCAAGAGCAAGGATATCGTCTAAACATACCAAATAAATTAAGGTGTCAAATTTCTCTATCTGATGTAACCATTCAGTAGCCTCCACAGCTTCCTTCTTTTTATCGCTACCAGACAATTTTTAGGCCCAACCCAATACAGTTAAATTGGCTCTTGAAGAAATGAACGCATTTTTTACTTCTTACCTTAATGCTATCGATTGTAACTTTTGCTCTGGATCCATGGTTTAGTTTTAATGTTGAGTATTTTCCATAAAAATGCAAAAATCCGCCATATTTTTTGGGTGGGCCCACCTGGCCCACCCTCTAAGCGACCACTTAATATAGACGAATAGTTGCAGACAAATTCAATTAATTTTTTTAGGAAAAGCACCTGAATTGTAGGCGCGCTGTAGCCTATAGATTGATGTTAGATGTCTAAGTTTATTTCAATCAAGATATCCTACAAGATTTTTTAAAAAGGGTCCAAAAGTAAAATTCAATTTCTTAAAAAGAGAAGAAGCCACCGGTGTAGCTCAGATGGCTAAGGGTATGTACAACATGAAGTCTGGTTGGTAGCTGGTAGCCTAACTGTTTACCTAGTTGAACGGAATGTCTCTAAACGTTAAGCAATGGAGACGTGTAAGACGAAGACTGTTAGCTCGCTGGTAGCTGGTAGAATGAATCCCCTCATTTTTTTCAGCTACCAGCCATCTAATGCTTTTACTGCGCATGCGTACACATCCTCGCGTGCTAATTGCCTACTTCTATTCAATTCGACGCCTATAATGGATTGATAAAGATTAATTTTCAATATTTTAAATGCTTGCAATCAGGTTCATCCCGATTACCAAAGCCTATACTAATCTTATTGTGAAATTATGAGATGTAGTGATCAAGGTTCTGTTTGTATTAGAATGAAGTATATGGGGATTTAATGAAATAGTTATATTATGACAGAAGACGCTTTCCAGAAAACTGGAATTATTTACGTGGTTATTTCCGCACTGAAAGTGCCAAAATATCTGAGGTACGCTTAGGAGATCCTGGAGAACAATAGAGTCCAAAAACAGTCAAATAGAGTTCTGAAAATTTATTATCTCTTTTTATATAGCCTACTTGTCATTTCCTTATTTATAATTAAATGTCAATGAAGGTAGGCTATAAGAATGAATAATAAACTCTGTGTTGCTGGCAGACATTCGGAGAACGATGCTACGGTAATTATTTATAAAGTTGCGAAATAATTCCGTGAGTAAAAGGGGTTAACTTTAAAATATTTTATTCAATTGACAAGTGAAGCTTCGGGAGTTTGTATCAGTTGAGTGACGAAAATAGTAAAGGAACCACTGGTCAGGTTAAACTTTCAACCAAGAAGGGGAAGTCTGAGGAGAGGCAGAAGAAAGTGGAGATCGATTACTTTGCTGACGGGGCTATGTTAGAAGGAAAATGCTCGAGTATTATGCTATGAAGGAAACTGTGCCAACTTGGCAACATTTAATACTGATTTACAAAACAGTGGAAGTTTAAAATGCAGCAGAGCTTCCTTAAGGAAATTCATTCTCTAAAGAGGCTCCAAATACAAGAAATATGTCTCCAGAAAAAATGTCATAAAAAACCGAGATTGTTTTCTGGAGTACTAATTATAAAAAAAAAAGACCAGGTAACTTGATACCCTAAGGGTGAAACCTAACCATTTTTCCCCCATTACTACAAATGCTAGTGGATTATGGTGATTTTCTAGTTTGAAGGTTGAATTTTCTTTTGCCAACTTCGTTTCGAATTTCGATACTGACAAATACTATAAATGGTAGTGATTTTGTAACCGGTATGTTGGCAGCTGAGGCAAATATCGACAATATTTGCCGGTACTGGAGTTCCATGAAATTAAAATTGTACTAGATTTCTCAGCCGGTTACTGGAAGATAGTGAAATTCGAACTTATTAATAATTAATTAATATTAGTATTAATATTAATACATAATAGTTATGTTATGTGTTGCGTTGTGGTTATAATTCAAGAATAGTCAGATAAGTACGAATGAATATAATATACTTGGGCGTGATAATGCACGTGGGTAATGGATAGAAATATTATTTCAAATTTTAATGAATTTCTTTCGTGTTTAGATTTTTATTACTATGTCAAAAAAATGAAATAGTGTTGCAGTGACTCCTCCAAGGAAGAAAATGTGTGGCATTCAGAGTACGCTTCAGAAATCTGTAGTTCACGTGTATAATGAGTTGAAGAAAGAAGATAATGAAGAAGGAATTATGCTAACGAAGACAGCAATTACAACCAGAATAGGACAATTATTAGGAGTAAGTATTCTTAAGCCTACATTTCAAAGTGGTATTCAGTTTTAGGAGTTTGCACTAATAATTTCATGATTGTGGTCAAACAAAACAAATTTTTAGGTAGGCCTAATGTTTAATCAAGTCAGTGATTTTCATATTGCCAAACTAAATACATTTAAGATACTGTAATACTGCAGTAGGTGATAGCTTAAATACATTTACAAATTAGACGAACAAGTAATCAAACAGCACGAAAGTAAATTTCCAGTTTTCTCTTTTGGTATTAAATTAACCGTTCAGATCACAATTTACATGCCACATCGGCCGAAGAAAATACAGGTCATATTGTAATTATTAACTTGATATTGCAGCAAATATTACATGAATGTTGGCCTGTTATGGTGCTTAAAAATAATTCAGTTTTATATAATAACTATATAACATACTCTATAAAGCATAGGAACGTTGACTCTGGCTGAATAATTTATTCATGACTGGTCTAAGTAATATTAAATATGGTGTTTCTTCAGAAAAGCTACCCCACCCAAAGTACTTGTTAAGATATAACACTCGAGAGGACGAGGACGCACTACTGGGAAACTAACCATTTCTCTTCGTCCTGGACCTCTCGCATGTTATATTGGTAATTAGTAACAAGTTTGAGGGAGGGACTACAACAATGCATTAGAATATACAGGTAAGTCTCAAAGGATTTTTGTGCTGAAAGTATTTGTGGCTGTGCACTAAAACCACGTGTTCATCACTATGTAAATATCACAGAAATCAATTAAACAAAATAAAATTATGCCTTCTTTGGTGTAGCTTTTCTGGAGAATTACCTAAATATTAGCCTACTTAAACCTATCGTAGACCCAACCTAACATGTTGATCATTTTCTATTCATATAGCTGTAAATGTTGGTATTATGCATGAATTTTATGATATAACAATTTTTAGAAGTATTATGTTATTGTTTGTTATTACAGCTTGGCTTAACTACAGCCACGAAAGTGATAAATTCACACAAGGGGACCCCACTCGTGACACCAGGAAAACATAGACTACGTAAACATCCAGTGACTGATGCTGATGATTTTACGAAAGATGCAATTGCGAGATTTATTTATGACAAGTTACATAAAGGTAGGGAAGTTACAGGAATTATTGTGTTGATTTATGCAATGTAATTCTGATATTAGTCATAGGCCTATGTATAAAAATATGGCATAATTTTCATTTACTGTTACAGGGGAAGTACTAACAGCAGCAAAAGTTCTGGAACATATGAATGATGATTATGAAACATATTTATTTAGAGTATCCTTATCATCGGTGAAAAAAATTTTGAAAGCGATGAAATTTCTATGGAGCAAAGGGGATCCTTATACACATGTATGAGAAAGTGATGTTATTCGTTTTTAAGAGAATATATAAGAAATGTGGAGCGTGAGAACCCTAAACCCGTAGTATTCTTGGATGAGACTTGGATTTTTATGAATGGTAAATTTCAATGTATTGTGAGACATTGAGTGATTGAATTTCTTACTAACAAATAGATTAACACTTATGTGGAATATGAAATTGCAATTAATATAGGCTACTAGTAATGAATTCAGGTGGGAACATCATGTTTTGCAATTAATAGTTTCTTATTATAACTAGAGGTTAGTTATAAAATTCTTGAACGGTTTTCCTGTCTTTAAAATTTTTGTGTCTCTTAGAGTGTCAATGTGAATTGCTTTTCTCTCTCTGTTTTTTTAAGTATGATCACCCACTTATTCATGAAATAAACCAGGTGAAGTTTCCAGTGACATGAATGGTGTTATTCATAGACCAACAAATGAGGGTGGAAGATTAGATGCCGGAACGAAAGGTGGATTTATACTCGGTAAGTTATATTGATTTATATTTTACATAAATTTGGCAAGAGTAATTTTTTAAATCAGGGTACAAAAATATAAAAATTGGTGACTAAATAAAAACGTGGGAAAGCCTTTCACCAAAGAGGATCTCATGTCATGTCATGTTATGTTATGTTATGTTTTATTTTCTTTATTTAAATGCTGTGAATTCATGTGACGTAATTATATGCCCAGGTATAATTTTTATTGCAGGTGCTGATTTAATTTTTTCATGCAATTGAAAGAAAAGTCAGGACTACCATAGTGCTATGAATAGCCCTGTAGTTGAGAAGTGGGTGCAAACACAGTTGTTGACCTGAGAACATTAGGGCAATGCGTTATTGTCATGGATAGTGCTGCATATCATAGCAGACTTGTGAAAAATCAGCCAACAACAAAATGGAGGAAAGAACAGCTACTGGTGATTGCAACTGAATATAATAGATTTGTTGTACTAAATGATAAGAGTTGTACTAAATGATAAGAGTTGATGGTGTGAAATCACCTTTTGATATTACATTGCAATATTAATTTCCATACTTTACAGTCATTATTATTATTATTATTATTATTATTATTATTATTATTATTATTATTATTATCTTTACTACTACTACTACTACTTATAGATGCTACTTTTTTCTTTCAGGTGAAATTGAATCTACATAAGAATCCTAAAACAACAGAGCCTTGCCAATTACTGTTCTGAAGCGGCCTTGTCTTATGTGTTGTGTCTATATACAATTAATTCTTTCAGTTTTTTTTCCCCTTTAATGTAATGAAGTTGTTGGTTGATTGATACCAAGTGTTCAGCAGTTGATGTCATTTCTTATCTTGCACTCCAATATTTAACCAGATGATTGAAAGCTGTGTAAAGTTAAACAGTCAAGACAATGATCCATATCTTCATTGAGATTTCAGAAATGGCATGGGGAGATTCTGAAATATCAGTTCTTTGTAAATATTTGAGACAATCATGGCCTGTGATAATATGAGTACTGCCACTGTAGATTTTCATAGAAGTTCAGTTATTAAATTAGGTGTATTATTTTTACTATGTATTGTGCTATATTTTTGTTTCGCTTAATTGATGAATTATATATGCTGTAAATTGAATAGTAGACTGTAGGTCTATAGCTTAACTGATGAATTGTATGTGCTGTAAATTAAATAGTAGGCTGTATACCACAAGTGATGAATTGTTTATGCTTGTAATGTGAAGTAATTTGCATGATATTTATTATCAGTTTCTGTATATTTCAACTGATTGAATTGTTTATACTTTTAAATTGAATTAACTTGCTTGCTATGTATTATATTTTATAGCTTAACTGATGAATAATTGTTTAGGTTTGTCAATTTAATAATCTGAGTGCCATGTACTTCATATTTTTAGTGGAGCCACCAATGTAGCTTAGTCGGTAGACTCGTTGGCCTGCAAATTCAGAGCTGCACTCGAGGGTAGTTTGGATCCCCCATTTGGTCTGATTAGTTGGTGTCTTCTGAGGATTTTCCTCCATCGTGGAGCAGACGCCGGATGGCCTATTGCAATTTTTTCATTTGCTTTAGAATCATTCTGATTTTTGTTACCACATTGTCATGTTCTGATATTGTTATTCTTTTAACAGTGTGGTAAGATGCAGGTATAGATAACCTTACAGTAATTTTGCTACCTTTCAGCTACCTCATTACCTCCCACTCCATAAAGTTCATGGATCCACAGAAGTACCAGTCGTCGATGTAATTCGACCATTTTGCTTAAAATATTAAAACACTGTAAAATATTGAGATTTCATGCTGTTACGTCCATTACTGCAGCAAGAACATCTGATTTTGAATCTGATAGTATGACAGCCTTCTCAGATTTATGAAGTCGATACTGGAGATTTTGTAAGCTTAAAAGTGTATCTAAATTTTCACTATCAAAATTAGTCAGTGTTTGAAGTTAGTTAGTTAGTTAGTTAGTTAGTGGCGTTTAAAAAGGGCGCGTCAGCTACTATGGCTATTTGCGCCCTTATCTAAAATCTTTCACTAAACACAAACACAATACAATAACCAGAATGTTTAAAAAGCTAAAAAGCGTTGTCACGGTTAAAATGGGGCAAACAAGTGTTTGAATATAATTCCCTGTAAAAGGGAATATACTGGTATTGTACTACAACACCACTACATCTATGGCTTGGTAAACAGGATCCATCTATAAAAAATACTGTATGTAGTCACTCACTGACCAGATCATTTATCGTTTCTAATGATTTTTAAAATGTCTGGAGAAGTATCACATTTCTTAACATCATCTGTAAGTTAACTTATATACTATTCATTTTGAAATAACTTGGGATTGTGTTTTATTAGTAAAGTTTCCCTTAATTGAGCAAGTTTGAGTTCTCCAAGTAGAGTCAAAAAGTCTGTTGGGATTTTGGCTCAGTTTATTAATATTTGTGGACTGTGATTTTTTGTTCTAGACAACCATATTATCTGCAAATGATGAGATTATCATAAGATCTATTTCTTTAGTTAGACCATCGACATTAATATTGGAAAATGTATTCCTGAAAACAACAATGTGGGAAGCCCAGATGAATCTGTCTCTATTTACATATTTGTGACAATGAATCAAATAATCAAGTCACTGACCCAGTGTAACACTTTATCATGGACACCCTAAGTTTGCAATTTCTTAAGTGATTTATATCTACAGAGCCATATGATCCTTGAAAATAAATTAAAATTGTTAAGTTGTTTTGTTTTCTGTTTAAAATATCTTTAATATCTTGACTAAAATTTAAAATCTGTCCATTTGTTGAATGCAATTCTCTAAAGTCAACCCAATAAAATGAAAGTTAGTTACTAGATTCCAGGAACCAATTCAATCTATGAAATCATCTCTTCCATAATTTTGGCTATCATACTAGTAAGTGGTATCTGTCGATAACTCGAAAAGATATTAGTTGAATAATTGCTTTTCAAAATTGATGTTATGATAGATTTTCTCCAGACAGATATTGTATTTTAGATGAGATTACAAGATAAAAGTAGTGAGTTTGCTTGTTTGCCAACATGTTTAAGAAAATCAGCATGTGTATTGTCTGGACTTGGAGATGTTTTGGGTCTTATGTTATTAAATTAATAGTAATATTCAGTTCTTGATTAAATATTGTTATATAAAGTAGATAGTAGATTTAATATTTCTTTCAGTTTTTGCTTAATAGTCTGACGTACACAGATAAAACTAACAACCACACCACCAACTAATCTAATAGAAATTAAAATATAATTAAATGTAGAAAAAGTAATTAAAATTATAAATACACGTAATAAACCATACTCCCTAATTTCAACAATATACTATTTTATTCCCTTTTACAGCTTGTAGATAATTATTAATTATAGTTATTACTTATTAGCATAATATTTATTGAACTTATTGGCTATTTCACTTCGTTTGAAAGATGTTATTGTGTACAAAAAGCATTTTTTGATGATCGTTTCATGCTGTATGTTGGGTATAAATCTATGATTTCTGGCCATCTGTTCTGTGTAATCCATCTTTTGTATAGAATTAATAAAATATTCTTTTGGTAGTAATTATTTTATTAATTGAGTATTTAATTTTCACCAGCTCACATTTCTTGAATCATTTGCTTTTTCTTATTTAAATTTAGGACACAAGAGCCTAAAAGAGACTTCACAGTTATGTATCATACATTTTTTCAATGACAGACGTGGAGTTGCAGAAATAATAAGTGTAAGTGTAGCATTATTAAGCAATTTACAAACAAATGAAATCTTTAAAAAGGTATCTGGAAGTGAAATTACTTATGGCTTTTAAGGACCAAAATTATTTTTGTAAGTTGATTTATTATTATTTCAGTTTTAGCATAGTTGTATTATCCATTTCCTTACTAATTTCAAAAGATAATCAGAAGTTCATTCGAATTCCAACCAAAAATCAATTGGTTATTAATTTATCTACCTTTAGGAAGTACAGTATATGTACGCTGGAATCTTTGAAGTGAAGTGACAATAATTTAATTTGTCTTGGAACAGATTTGATTCTTGAATATTATATACTATACTTTGTTGTATATTTACGTCTAGTAACCTATTAATGCTAATACTAATAATAATGTAAAGGAATAAAAGAATAGAACATAGCAATACATTTCTCATTATTATTGCAACTATTTAGAATAACCTTCCAACATTAAGGTAAAGTACGGTGAGTAAAGAAGTCATTCAGTACATAGGATCGTGATTTTACTACATGTGGTGATATCTGGTAACAGTTGGCAACACTGACAAGGCGGAAATATTTGCTGTTTGGGAACTGAACTTACGTGATCCTCACTATACCTCCGAGCAATTTTTAAATACCTTTAACGGAAGAGGGATATTACCTGTTTAGATTAGACATATGTAAATGCTCGCCACACGATTCGTTCATGTTGGCAATCATATGACGAAGCAAGGGTCCCAACCTTTATTGGTAAGGACCAAGACTGATTGTAGCTCATTCAGGAGGAGAAAGTGGCTTTGTAAAAATTCTCTCCTAATGTTCTGATCAATGCAGAAGACGGGCGTTTTTCATGACGGAATGATCGCGTATGATTTCACGAAATGACATAAAAAATTATTAACAAGTATTTAATGAATTTCAATCTTAAGGCATATAAACTTGCAAATGTTTATTTGCTATTTAATAACAATATATGAACGTTTTCGCCGTTTAGGGCATCTTCAGATATAACAAAACATATTATCTGACCTATAATAGTATATTATGCAAATAACAAGGAAAATAGAGAACAATATGTGTGATACATGAAATTCATGAGCTTTATGTAGATATACATGATACAGGATGAATATTGAGATAATCTTTGAATTTGAACTTAGACTGGACGAATGTTTTATTTTATACATATAGCTCATGTTACAATTAATATACAATGTTTAAAATTTGTCAATGACGTTAATTTTAAAATTTACAATGATGATAATAAAATATTTAAAGTGTTTAAAGTGATCATGGCTGAAAGTTGTCGTAAGTTACAAGATAGTATGCGTAGTTAATGTTCGTGTGTTTTGTAATTATTTCACTTAGAGAGGCCGTTGGCATTTGATGAATGTTGTTTGACGTTGATGACTACTTTACAATTGATATACAGTGATTAAATTAGTCAATGTTAAAATTTAAATTTTATAATGAAGATAATACAATAATTTAGAGTAATCATGGCTGAGAATTGTCGTAAGTTCAAGATAGTTTTCGTAGTTGATGTTGTGTGTTTTGTGACAAATTTTAAACATTGTATATTAATTGTAACATGAGCACAGGTACTGTCCGTTTGCCTACGTCGCATCCCGATTTCCCCCACCTGCATCTGCTCGCCCCTCTGTAAAAGCTGGGCTGTCTTAGCTTTTTTCTGAAAACATTAATTTCTCTTAGGAATTGGACGTTTACGTAATATTATACAGCTGTTTAATTTAACTTAAATAAAAGGGCCTCGTTAAGTAATTAACTGTCACGTGATTTTTCCTCCCTTTCTACAATCCTGCGGCATAACCACTTGGACGAACAGTAGATAGCATGTCTGAGTAATTTTATATTTTCGGGTCGGGCAGAAGTGAAGATTGAATTTACAGTACGTAGAGTAGGTATAGAATTATTTCAACATGAGTTACTAGTACGAAGGACGAAACTGGCAATTGGAATTAGATGCAATAGTGTATAGTGCGATAATATGCACAAAAGAACTGAAGCCTGTATCGAAATGAACGGCCACCATTTTCAAAATTGTGTTTAAATATTCATATTATGATTATTTTTCAATTTAACTTCTTTCTCTATATTGTACGCTAATGTGCTGTAGACAGTATAATATACACTGCATAATGAATACGTTCGCATGGATAACTCACTTCGTGAGTAAAAACACTTATTCTTAATACAGTACTGTACTTTGATTAAAGAAAAACCTAAAGAAAATTATCAAACTCAAAATCGCGATATTTCCTAGTTTACGTAAATGGATGAACTACTTTTCTTCCCTCCTATACCTAGTAGAGTGATTTGTGTTTTACGCCAGTATCATCGAACTCCAGTTTTGGAGGGGGGAGCAAGCGGTGTTTCCGGTTCTCTAAAGGTATAGACAGGTTAATATTAAAAATGTTACTAAAAATAAAATGATGTCCCTGTATATACATTGTATATCCTCAGCATATCACCGTCCATATATTGGAGTAGGCCTAATAATCATTGTAGCATCTCGCCGAAGTTATTTAAACTTTTTCATTTAAATATGCACCAAATTAAAACAAATTCAAAAATAAAATCACTCAAATGTTTGAGTACTTACCTTCTCAGATTAGTGTGTCACATGAAATTACTAATATACATACGAGCAAACTTTTTCCATTCGTTAGAAACAAGCTGTTAAGTGAAGGAAACGGAAGGGCGTTTACTGTCCATGTGAGTGATTGAGGTGGACTAAATACCTGTGAACGTACTTTTGCTAATTGCAGTTGAAATGCACGTTATATTTACATTAGCGAAACTGTCTTCCTAATCCTGGCAGGTGGACAATATATTTTTATTTTAAACCAGAAAATAGTCTTAGTAGAACTTTCGTAATATAATATTATAGGGAGTAATTTATTGTATTACATTACTTCGTTTCGTATCACATCATAATCATAATATATTACATTATATTATATCATATTATGTATGCTCCTGTGATGATTTTTGCTTGCGATAAGTGGTTCAATTCCCAGTGTGGGAGTATATTTATCTCCATTCTACGGTATAGGCCGTAAGTATTGTTCAGCACGTAGGCTAATTAATTGTACTTGAAATAAAAACTTTAGATGTTCACAAATTATCATTGTTTTACATCTTGGTTCTACTAGAAAATTTTATTATAGTTAGACTTCGTGGAATTGCCACGAGAATCGTAAGGTTTACTACGCACGCGGTATAGAATGTATGAGAAGGGGACGTGCAACGGATGGAGTATACCTCTTATGTAAACACTGACCAGTATACTGCGGTTACAATAAAATCTGTATCCTGCATTCAAGAAATGTAATGAATGATCATTGAAGTAGGAAACCTCTAAACATGTAAATACACAATTATTTTGCAGTGAGACATATTAACTCTTAAAATTTAATGTAATATACTCACATCATCCTTGAATATGTGCATTGCAGTGAAGAGTTACGTACATTTTGAGCGACTACAAAGTGAACCTCCTCCGATGGTCACTTAAACAGTTTTTATATTGGGAAAATGTACGTTCAACATCACACAATGTAATAGGTGCATATTTTAAGAACGGAAAGTCACTACTTTTTTAATACACCAACTTCAGACGTCTTGTCGTGACCTGATAGTACATCATTTATAATACGAAGTTATGAATAGGCACAATTTTTAGCAATAATGTTTCTCAACTTACATTTCACTTTTTCTTAAATTAGTGAATTGTTATTTTGGATAACGGTTTGTGATAATTTATACACTATATTAAAGGCTTCTGAGAGTTGTAGTTTAGACAATTCTAAAAGGGTGATGCTTTTGGATACGATTTTAAAATTAGAATCAATGAACAGAGTATCTTCCAATAGCTGTTCAGAAGGCAATGATTTTACAGCTGCAACAGCAGAACTGTCTGTGCTATCCGATGCATCAGTTACCTCCATTATTTTTCCGTAATATTTTGCATAATAATTAACAGCATCCAACCATGTTTTCCAACGTGTCAAGACGGCTGCGGGGGTAAGGTATTCCAGGGGCAATTGTTTGGAACAACAACACTCTCATTGTAGTATGTTTGATTGAATTCTTGTATGCACTAAACAAATGTTAAGCTTTGACTATTCCAACCACAGTAATGCAAAAACAATTGCTTACATAGGTATACACCCGCTGTAGCTGCTCTATCTATTTGGACCGGTCACAACTCTTAACATGAACTGCTTATACTACGAGACCAGGAGGTCGCTCTCCTCTTCTATACTACCGTACATCGGCAACCTGATTGCATGCTGCGTTTGGCAATTCAACGAAGTTTAATTGTAATACTGCAAGAGTGATACACTTTAGAAAAGTAAACTCAAGTTAAGCAAAAACAAAAAAAAAAACTTTTTATCTTCTGAAACAGACTACAGCAAATGCTTTTAGTATGTTTACTATGACAAGAGGGTAACAACTAACTATCGATCAATCGAACTCTCAGCTGACAAGCAAACATTCTGATGAGGGCATATAAAAAGTTAAATATTTTTCTTTCATCATGTTAATAATATCAAAAGAAGTGCTTATACAAATTTTGGCCACTCGACCGCAATTACGGGGGCCGTAAAAATTAAAAATTCTCCAGAGGCCGTTAACAGATAGAGAAAACAATTTCATTGGAAAGATTAATTGGAACTGACACAGCAGTTTTTTAGTTTTTTTTTTCAACATATATCCCACAGGAATTGAGACTTTTTTTTTGTCATATCATGGGATCGACAGAGAGGTGCAGACGGCTGTCAAACTCGGATTCCGATCCCAGGCTGGCTGACTTCACGACACAAAGATACAAAAATTGATCCCATGGTATCTCAAATATCTCAATTCCAGTGGGGGTATGTTGACAAATAGCGCAGAAATTGCTGTATCTGTTTCAATAAATGTTTCTATGCAATTGCGCTTTTTTCTCTTCATTCATTCATTCATTCATTCATTCATTCATTCATTCATTCATTCATTCATTCATTCATTCATTCATTCATTTATTTTATTCCATAGATCTTACATGAGCAATGAAGCTTTAAGATGTGGAACAAGTCAACATTTTAAAATATTACAATTACGATTTTTACAATTTCTTCTTTTTTTTTTTTTTGCGATATGTAGTGAGATGAGATGAGGTCCGAGGATTCGCCAAAATATTACCCGGCATTTGCCTTTTGGTGGGGGAAACCTCGGAAAAACCCAACCAGGTAATCAAATCAAAGGGGGGTAATCAAATCAAAGGGGTTGATGCCAAGGACTCGCCATAGACTCGCCATAGACCATCCGGCTTCAGTCCCACGGCTGGGGAAAACCTCGGAAGAAACCAAAGACCAAAGGGGGATCCAACCCAAGCCCGAACGTAGCTCCGGATCAGCAACCCAGCGAGTCTGCCGACTGAGCTACATCGATGGCTCTACTAAAAGTATACAATACATAGCCAATCAGATTATTAAATTTACAAACGCAAACGATCATTCATAAGTTGAGCTATATGTATAATACAAAACAAGTTAATTAAATTTCAGGCATGAACAATTCAACCAGTTGTGATATATAGAAATTGATAATACATATCATGCAAACTACTTCAAATTACAAACACAAACAATTTTGTGAGCGGTCCCAGGAAAAATCACTTTCTTGACGGCCTCGTAATTGTGGTCGAGTGGCCAAAATTTCTATAAGTACTTCTTTTGACATTATTAACATCGTGGAAGAGGAAAATAATCTTTTTTATCTGCCCCCATCAGAATGATTGCTTGTGAGCTGTTAATCATCGGGTCACTGTAGAAAAGTGGAACCACGGCTATGGCAAATGTCATATATGGTGGGAATGGAATCGGAATGGAATTTACGGAGGGGAGCACTATGACCTGTTAAGGTCTATTGCGCTAACCCTCCATTGGCACATTCCCAAACCCACACCGGCTGACCACACTAAGGTTCTCTGTGTACCCAGCAGGTGTCAAGCAGGCAGCCCCACTCGTCCCTAGGCCAGCCCCCTCCGTGCGTCGCCAGCCGGCGTTCGGGGAATGCTATGGAATGATGACGAAATGGACAAATGGTGACGGAATGATGTATATGCCTAATATGGGGAAAAACGGGAGAACCCCGAGAAAAACTTCAAAGTTCTGCGACCTTGTCCACCACAAGTGTCACTGAATTTTTCAATGACCATCTATCTGAGTGCTGCATTGGAGTTAAACCGCTCGCTTGAACTCGGTCGAATGTCGCACGCTCGAGCGAGATAAGCTCGGTCGTGATACGCTCGTAATAAATAGAAGCACAGTATAAGGTCATCTCAGCCACCGGCGTGGCTCAGTCGGTTAAGGCGCTTGCCTGCCGGTCTGAAGTTGCGTTCGGGCGCAGGTTCGATCCCCGCTTGGGCTGATTACCTGGTTGGGTTTTTTCCGAGGTTTTCCCCAACCGTAATGTGAATGCAAGGTAATCTATGGCGAATCCTCGGTCACATCTCGCCAAATATCATCTCGCTATCACCAATCTCATCGACGCTAAATAACCTAGTAGTTGATACAGCGTCGTTAAATAACCAAATAAAAAAATAAGGTCATCTCACCGACATGTTTTATCTTGTATGGAAGGCGACAGATAAGATACACATATGTTTTGCTCACACGGTAAAAATAAGGCTTTATTTTCTGCGTTTATGACAAACGTTTAGTGGAACGTACCAAAACAGTAACATGAAGTTATAAATAAAATAGTATGAAAAACTTCGATATACAGTTATTATTTGTAATTAATAATTATTCAATATTTGATTTACAACATACATAATATAATAGGTCCATACATAGTGTTCTGCCTATATACTGCGACAATGTAGAAGCGTTTTACACCACATTATTATATACCAGTAAATTAATAACACTATTAGTACTGAGATAACGTCACAGAAAATATAATGAAACGAATAATCATGCTGCACAACTGTTACAGACGCAAAGATTGATACACTAATTGTCAGAGAATATTATTATTATTATTATTATTATTATTATTTTTATTATTATTATTATCTTTATTGTCATTATTATTATTATTATTATTATTATTGTTATCTTTATTATCATTATTATTATTATTGTTATCTTTATTATTATCATTATTATTATTATTATTATCATTATTATTATTACTACTACTAGAAAACTTGATACATTTCTTGCATTATCGTGATTGTGTTCTCCGTTTATAATAATTACATTTTCATCCAATAACATCTATCAGATATGGCAAAAGCAAAATCACTCCTGTGTGTGTGTGTGGGGGGGGGGAATATTTACCTACAACATTTATATTACATTTTAAAGCAAGTTTTGTAGTTGTACTATGGAGAAGTTAATTAAACACTGCAATGTTTTGAAATGATAAAAATCTATGATGTTACTACACAGATCATCACTGTAACAAGAACGAATGTCTAACGCTCGGCCTTATACCGTTCGAGGATTTATCGCTCGTGACAATTTTACCCATCATGCATGTGCGCTACCTATCGGATTATGCTATGAACTGCTTGGCGCTCGAGCGAAAACGTCCGATGCAGACCTCTGCCATCTATGGTTACTTTGACATGCCTAACTTAGGGAGATATACTTTAGTTTGTTGACCTTTTACGAGAAGAAAGAGCATTGTATTAACGGCAATGTTGTCAGAGTGCTGAAACTTCCAACTGAATTTTCTAATTAAAACAGTGCATTTAATAAAAAAATTTAATATAGGTTTTGTATTCATTTCAGTGTAGACCTACCCTATCGTCCCTTTCAAGCTGTAGGGTTATTTCACTTCCACCCTGTACATATTGTATTATATTAATTCTATGGCGGGGAGGAAAAGGTCTGAATTAAAAATTGTATACTTTTCAGAAGAGCAGTAGAAAGATTGAAATTGTTGTCAATTATAGAGTTTCTTAATTAAGAGGTTTTTCTTGGATACTATTTGTTTATATATCTTCTAAAATAGGTAATGTTTTTCATTTAACAATTTTTTTTTTTTTTACTTTCAAAAATAGCCGCACTTGAACTCTTTTAAGACTAGAATTCAAAATGAGTAGAAGGGACTATTTAAACATAGACCTTTTTCATGTCAAAATAACTGAAAAATTTAAATTATTAGGAATGCAAAATAGGTCTTAAACAATTATAGGACTGTTTACTTGGTGCTTAAAGTTTTAAAAGAGAAGGGCATCAGTATGTGACAAAATAGCTAAAATACAAGTTAGACCTTTTTAATAGGGAAGCATGGAAAGTAAACATAAGATGGTTTGTAAGGAATAAAGTATGAAATATTCTTAAGTCCTTTATTCTGTGTGTGCTCTATTAAAAAAATACTTAGGGCATTTGGTAACGCTCTTTAAACCCAGTCAGGAGCCTTATTTGACTTTAGCCGTTTTACCAGGTTGTAGAGAATTGTTTCCGTTTACAGAATATATAAAAATCTCATTTTCATAAAAAATTGACTTAAGACCTTTCTCCTCCAGGCCACAGAATTGTATTGTAAATGTTAAGTTTTATTTAACGACGCTCGCAACTGCCGAGGTTATATCAGCGTCGCCGGTGTGCAGGAATTTTTGTCCCGCAGGAGTTCTTTTACATGTCAGTAAATCTACTGACATGAGCCTGTCGCATTTAAGCACACTTAAATGCCATCGACCTGGCCCGGGATCGAACCCGCAACCTCGGGCATAGAAGGCCAGCGCTATGCCAACTCTGCCAACCAGCCGACTAATTGCATTGTATTGTATAAAATTTATAATACCAGTTTTGCAGCAAAACTGTAGTTGGAGCGTGTTGTGTCAAGAAATTAATCTAATCTTCAGAGATAAATCCATCAGATTCTATGGTCATGAGCCACGTTTCACGTAACTAATAATTTAAAAGAAAATAGCCACCCTAAATATGAGTTCGATACATCGGCCTACTAATCAATTCACAATGAACAATGATTAAAAACAATTATGTGACAATTTCAAAGAAAAAACATTAAGATAAGTTAAGTGATAAGAAAACATATGAAATCATTTACAATAAAAGTTTGTTGGGTACGAATGATTACTAATTATAGCTAAGGATGATTTTAACACATGAGATCCTATGGCATCAGAAACTTTAAATTGTTTAAATTGATTTAAAGTTTCCCGTGGGATCGTACCACGGGCACCAAACATGAGCCCAAAAACTGCACAATGTGTGATGTGGTATTGTGCTCCGAGATGCTGACAACAAGGCTCATAGATGACTTTTTTTCACGACACACCTCTTGTGGCTGTTGCTCATGCATCTCGAAACGGATTGTGGGATCAAGAATGACACCCTTATCCTTCTGCCGATGAATTATGATGATATCAGCACGTCTAGTAGAGCCATCAGAAGAGACGCAACCAACCTCCTCATAGACCTCATAGGAAGCATTCTGACAGATTGAAGCTGCGATGAGAGAACGAACCGTATTATGTCTGTTGATTCGGAGCAATTCTCCATGATGGCAGAAACCCAAGACGTGAGGAAATGTTTCTTGCTCGTCGCATCTTCTGCAACGGGTTGAGTCAAGAGTTCTACCAGGGAGAGTACGTACAGGTATTGTATCACAGTTCATCTTAATGGCTTGCGTCCACTGACTGCTCGAAAGTCCCTTTTTTGGTTGAGCTCCATGAATTACCTTCCTTCCAGTGAGAATAGAAAACAACTCCCAAATCTTTAATTTTCAATTTGCTCCATTGATGAAAAGAATCTTCACGCAATGCTTTTCTTAGTTTTTGAGAAGAAATACGTTCAGATCAATCGAAGGTAAATACGTCATTGTAACAGTTTCTGGTTTTTAATGCGAAGAATTCTGTGATTTCCATTTCAACTGCTTCTAGGTTTTGGAAATTTCTTCTGCGTAGGAAGTGGGCTATGGATCGAAACAGATGATAATCTGAAAGCGTATGGTCAAGGCTATATGCCGGCTATGACTGCAGTTTGATAGTTCCCAATTCCTGGCTTTCTGCCGTGGTTGTCCGAGTGGTATGGAGCCTCGCATTATCCTGCTACAAAGGAATTCTATTTCGATTAACGAATGCCGAGTACTTCCCACTCTCTCTTTATGAACTCATTCTAGCTGTTCAGAATAAATATCCGCATCGACTGCACGTTCATTTGTAACAAACTCAGTGAATCACTCATTCGAAATTCCTCCTGACACACTTGGGCCCAACCGACTTTGTGTAACGACGATATTGGCAGGTTGACAGGGTTCGAGCCGCTGTTTTAGTTTTTTTAATTGGTTGGCTATTTAACTGCGCTGCATCAACTACTAAATTATTTAAATTAAAATTATTTCAGATTCCTTTCAACTACACTGATCAACAACAACAATTTTGCTCCGACTTAAAACAATGTGTCGCTTATGGTTTGATGTGCGCTGAATCCGAAAATGCATCTCTTTTCTTCGTATCACCCTAGATCATATATACCCAGATAGGTCGGCCTTATAAGCTTTGAGGTTAACAACTTTTGTCAGGTTTACTACGCTGCCATCTAGTTAGTACATAAGGAGTCACGTCATAATTCCCATTTGAATTGTATTATCGACTGTACTGCCATCTCGTGTTCGTTTACGTCGGAAGGGTGGCGAACCTGGCGGTTGTTCTCTTCAAAGTGCTGCCGATTTTAACATAGCGATGAGTTATCTTTGACATACATGATCTAAGGTATCACGTAAGGTTTTAAGATATACAGTGAAACTTGTGTAATTCGAACGTTTTTAATTCGAATTATTCTTTATTTCGAAGTTTTCCTTTGTCCCCTTGAATTTCCTATGGAAACAGTGCTTAAATATCGTCTTTTATTCAAACATAATTTTGTTTAATTCGAAGAAAAAAAATCCAGAATGGACATGAGTTTTACAGTGAAATGTGGCAAAGGCGGAACGAGCCAGTACTGTAAAAAATTGATCTGACCATAGGGGTTGGAGGCTGGAACCGGGAATGCATTGTATCTCCTTTTCGGAGAAAGTGGTCCCAGTGCGGGTTGACAACCCTTGGAGTGTCATTCACCTCGAAAGTACAGTTACCGTACTCTGTTAAAACGGTCACTGTGCATTGCTTTTCATAAACCCCGAAACACCGAACTTTCACTTCCGGGAGCTAAGAAGATTCATTCGGGGACACCAAAATGTGCATTGTTCTCTGTTTGATGCATTAAATAAACTGGAGGACTTTACAGTAACCCAGCAAATCAATAAAAAGAAGCAGACTAAAATCACATCCTACTTAACAAAGGCCTAGTAAGGTATGTTTTTTAACTACTGTATGTGTTGTGCATAAATGTTTACTAATTACTGTACCATACTGTATTTATGTAATAGGCCTATCATTATACAGCACTATATTTTCTTGTATTATAATACCCTGTTGTCTTGAAATGTTATAGTAATACATAGTACATACAGTACACCTGTAGTTTGCCTTCTGCAGTACCATTTTTTTAATTCGAATTTTTCCATTATTCGAATTTTTCCATAATTCGAATTTTTTCTTATGCCCTTCAGATTCGAATTACACAAGTTTCACTGTACTATGACTTCACTTTTCGATAAGTGCTCCCCCAGGAAACATCTGGATAGTGCTGGGGGTATAAACCAAAACAAAAGCTAATGCATTTTATGAGTTTATGACTTATTTCCGGTTCCTTAAGGTTGTTGGCATGTTATTTTGTACTTCTAATAAATAAACAGATATTGGTCCCTTGTATTAAGTAAATTTCATAAAAATTCAAAGTGAGGTCTATGCAATGTATAAATAAGGGTGTGGTTTTCAGTATTTAAAGAAAAATTGTACCAGTTTCAGTGAAGGCAAATTAAAGAAAGGTATTTTCATAGGTCCACAAATTCACAAAGTTATGGCTGAGCCTTCGTTTGAGGAAAAACTTTCCGTTACGGAAAGAATGGCATGGCGCAATTTCAAAGACGTTTGCTCAAATATCCTTGGAAATTCTAGGGCAGAGAACTACATAGAGCTTACAATGAAAGAGTAATGGAACGGAGAAAAATTCTCTCCGGCGCCGGGATTTGAATCCGGGTTTTCAGCTCTACGTGCTGATGCTTTATCCACTAAGCCACACCGGATACCATCCCGGCGTCGGACAGAATCGTCTCAGATCAAGTTCCAACTCTTGGGTTCCCTCTAGTGGCCGCCCTCTGCACTACGTCATAGATGTCTATGAACGTAGGACCGAAGTCCACACATGTGCTGAGGTGCACTCGTTATGAGTGACTAGTTGGCCGGGATCCGACGGAAAAATCGCCGTCTTAAATCACGAAGTGATTTACGCATATCATATATATATTATTTTAATGTACCGAAGTACATATCATATTTCCATGCAGATATTCTGCGTCATCGTACGATGAAAGAGTAATGGAACGGAGAAAAATTCTCTCCGGCGCCGGGATTTGGACTTCGGTCCTACGTTCATATACATCTATGACGTAATGCAGAGGGCGGCCACTAGAGGGAACCCAAGAGTTGAAACTTGATCTGAGACGATTCTGTCCGGCGTCGGAGTTGTATCCGGTGTGGCTTAGTGGATAAAGCATCAGCACGTAGAGCTGAAAACCCAGGTTGAAGTCCCGGAGCCGGAGAGAATTTTTCTCCGTTCCATTACTCTTTCATCGTACGATGACGCAGAATATCTGCATGGAAATATCATATGTACTTCGGTACATTAAAATAATATATACATAGAACTGTTGTGGAAACTATGTCAAGTGCATGTGACAAAATGGAGTGTAATGTGTCTCTCTTACATTCTCATTAGGATTTCTTTCCTCCTAACTTTGGAGTGATAAACGACGAGCAAGGGCAAAGATTTCATCAAGAAATATCTGAAATGGAAAGGCGATATAAAGGAAGATCATCATCCAGCATGCTTGCAGACTATTGTTGGTTCCTTGTATAAGATAATCCCAGGTCTAGTTGTACACAGAAGTAATCCAGAAACTTATTTTAAATGTAAGTTCAAATTCCGAGATTTTTCTCACTATACACAAGAAATATTTTTATTGTTGTTGTGTTTTAAAGTATGTAACATCATTTTTGTATCTAGTACACATTTTTAAAGTATTATGAGGTATTTTGAATCCATAGTATGTTTTAATTTTATCAGTAGCAGTGAAAAACTAGAAACAAATAAGTTTTGTCATAAAAAATTCAATTCATTTTCCCCGGAAAATGGTACGTGATGGGGCAATTTGGATTTTTAATTCAGATTTAGAGCACACATATTAGTAGTATTCACCTATTTTTTATTTCGGAGCAAGACAAAAAGTAAATATTTGTTGTTCAGTGTTATAACCCCTTTTTTCTGCGATAGTTTTGTAAAATGTATATTTTTTCCTTTTTTCCTTTTTTTGTTCTTTTGATTACCCGATTAATTTCTTATCATACTCGTTTTATTGTGGACTAGCCGTACCCGTGCGCTCCGCTGCACCCGTTAGAAATAAATATAAAGTAATTACATAATTAAAATAGGACATTTGATCCAGGGAACGTTCGTGTTTGATAGAAGGATAAATCGTTTGAAATGTTACTTAATTTAAATTGCATCCAAATAATTAAAATGCGATTATTTTCGCCCACAGACACTCATTTGGTGCAGTGACAATTCCTTTAACATGTTTCTAATTTTTATTACTTGCAACCATAGTTTAATGAAGATTGACATCATTTAGATTTAATATGTATACTTTATTTTACTTGTTATAGGTTTCCATTGAATTATGGTAATAACTTAATTTTAACCCTTGTTTTCTACGTATTCAGTAAATGGCGCTTGGCCCACTATGGTTAAAACCCTTCAAATAACTTAAATTATATAATATAATATTACATATTATATTATATTATATTATATTATATTATATTATATTATATTATATTGTATTATATTATATCAGAAGTTACTGTAATAACCAGGGAACGGATTTATATGGACTAAAAATATATGAAATATGTAAATATATATGTAGTTAGTTTTACCAAAATATGGAATTAAATATGGATTTTTACCAAAATATGGAATTAAATATGGACTTAAAATTATAAAAAAATGACTATGTACGTTAAATATTGGTACATTTTAATCAAACTAAACAAAAAATATAATGGACGTACCTTATCTTCCAATGTAGTTTCAACAAAACACAATTTTTATTGTCTGTTACCATAACAATAGGTTACAAACATTTATTTCAAGTGCTGAAAAGTGAATCTTCTTCTATTGTCTCTGAGGATAGATTTATACTGACTAAAAGAGCGTTCGACGTCACAAGAAGTAACTGGTACATAATTCAATTTCACAATGTCTGCTGGGGATAAGTCCAAGTTAATCTTCACTGTTGATTCACCACTCATCACAGCAACAACCTTTTGTAGTTCTTCATATCCAGGGTTTTTTGAAAGTACAGTGTCCACCTTAACTCTTACTGCATCTGCAACTTTACCTCTACCACGATTCAGTTGTTCCACAGTACTATTTATAATTTCAAAACTTTCAGATAGTGAAAGGTGCCTATTTTGGAGACTTTTGAGCGTTTTTATGATGCATGAAAATGTATGCTGAATGTGAGCTAAGTCATTCTTCACACTTATGTCACAGGTAACTGTTTTCGCAGTATCAATTGAGACTGCATCTTCAGAGTCCAATGCAAGGAGAACATTGTTAATAGAGTCTATATGTTCGGCATAATATTCAACTGCTTCTAGCCATGTACCCCATCTAGTTAAAATTGGCTTTGGTGGCAATGGAATTTCAGGGTACATTTCTTTCAACTCTACTGGGAGCTTTGAGAAATACTTTTTTCACTGATGAAATCAACAAATCTACTTTAGGGAAATTGTCTCTGACCACTTCTGCCACACGATGAAATGCATGCGCCACACAAGTAAAATGAGTCAATTTAGGATATACAACAGATAATGCTTGTCCAGCTTTGACCATATAAGGGGCAGCATCGCTAATAAAGAATAACACATTATCGTACATAATACCCTTTGGCCACAGGATACCCATAGCTTCGTTGAACAGTTTAACTATAGTTTTGTTATTGCACTTTTCTAGAACATCACAATGTAAAAGAATTCGTTCAGAATATTGTTCACTTAACAAACCGATAACTACATTACCAACAAGTCTACCTTCTTTGTCGGGAGTCTCATCAATGGAAACCCAAATTGAACTATCTTTAATTTCATCTCTTATCTTCTGTATTGTCTCATCGTAGATGGATGGAGCATACGTCTTCCTAAGTGTTGACTCATCCGGGATTGTATGTTGAGTATATTTTTCAAGGAATTCCCTGAAGACCTTATTCTTTAGTTTGTAGAGAGGAATATCAGCAGAGATGAGAGAACGGCACAGGTCGATGTTAAACTCAGATCTTACATTCGATGTTGTTGGTTGTGTTAAAAACAATTGTCTCTGCTTGGAATTTAGTTGTTTGTTGGCCTGATGTTTACTAGTTGTAATGTGTTGTTGCACCAGGAACTTTTGTGTAGATGATACTGCACACTGACACAAATTACAAAATAATATTTTATTGTCAGTTGATAAACCATCTTCTTTAAATTCTGAAATGTAACTTGTTAGTTTTGATTTTAAATTGACTGAATGACGTACTTTTGGCATATTTACCGTCTTTATAGTATGATTTACAAAACTGAACCTATGTGTACTCTGACTGGCATTTAACTGTTGAGCTGCACAACTGAAGTCTGTTAAAAATTTTAAATTAAATTAATACAGTTTTGTAACTTACTTTCCCATTGTTGATAGGACTGCTAATTTTCAAATAACTCTGATGTTAAAGGGATTACTGAACATGTGTTTAAATCTCTATTGTTGAAATGTATTTTTAAAAGTTAATGGAATTTTGTTTTGTTTTATTGTTAAACCTAATATAATATGGACTGTTTTATATGAAATATGGAAAATATATGGAAATTAACGAAAATATGTACTAAACTCTAAAATATGGAAAAATATGGAAAATAAAAGTAGGATTTTTCAACCCTACACATTGTGAAACATAAAGATAATGCAAAATATAAATTATATTAGCTTTATAAGTAAATATGTATTTACATATAAATCCTTTCCCTGGTAATAACATTATAGCATTATGTCCATTTAGAGAAACTACACTTTCCAATGGTTAAATGATAATTAATTATACAAATCGGTTAATTTAGCTTCCGATATTACTTCATACAAACACAGAAACATTCTCTGTAGGCTATCTTTCATAGCTTTCGATTGTTGTTGTCCAAGGCCCCTTATAGACGAAGTCATTTGTTTCTTAATTCATTACACCGCCTTAGATGACAGTTATTTTAAATTTAAAACTCATTTATCTCATTAAATATTAGTCCTATAAAACTTTTTACGGAATAAAACTTATCGCAAATTATTTTTAAAGAAACTTTTGTATGTAACATTTTTCACAAAAATCAATAATAAGCGAGATATTTCGATTTATTTAATTCAGGCCCCCTTATAACTCCCCTTTTAAATAATGTATTTTGAATGCCATATAGCCTAAAATCTAAGTTACAACGAACTTAATTTATATTCGAATTTTCATCGACATCCGTTCAGCCATTATCGCGTGAAAAGGTAACAAACATACAGACAGACAGACAGACATACAAACAAAAATTTCAAGAAAGCGATTTTCGGTTTCAGGGTGGTTAATTATATATGTTAGGACCAATTATTTTTGGAAAATAGAAAATTACCAGAAAAATTTCGGCAACAGATTTATTATTGATATAGATTTTATTTGAATTTCGTATTTATTTATTTCTTTATTATTGTACTTCATTCCATTTGTTATATTCTTCCTTACGTTTTTTCTGTTAAATATTTGTACTAACTGAGTTGCTTTTATTTCATTCCAATCTTTAGATCTGTATTTTACTTCCTTAATGGATTCTCACTTGGATGGAACTCAAAGTACCATAACATAGAACAAACATTTCTACCCTACAGAAGATTCGAAACGAAAACGTAACATTTGAAAGTGGTCAGAAGTTGGAATATCACCGGCTCCAAGTATCCATTAATTGCAGACTTTTCTTCTTCTGAACACTTCTAACAGTTTCTTCAAAAAGCCGCTTTTGTGTGTTTTAAAAGTCGCACGTAGCATTTCAACGAAGAGGTGGCGTGATACAGGCTTCTCAACACTTTCGACCAACCTGCTATATTCTCGTTTCTATGGTTACCCTTCTCGTTGCATTGGAGTCTCGGAGCGATTCCCCCATTGAAGCTGTTAAATCAGTTCTCTACAACGAAAGTGTTAAAAATGACATCGCTTCAATGCACGCTTTGATGTTCTAGTTTCTTGGAATTACGTTTTTACAGGTTTCCCTCTAACGCTATAGTTTCAATCCATTCAAAGCCAGGTTTAGTCGTACATTACAAAATGAGTAATACTTCGTTGTAAAATGTCTCATAGCATCGCATCAACGTAAGAAACGTACAACTGCACTTGTTTTCATTAATTCCGGTTATGTTACTGCTGTTGAAGGTTTTAATGACGCCTCTTGTAAGTATATCGACAGATGTTTGTTCAATTATTATGTTGATTGTCCTTTGTACATTTTATCAGCTTCTATCTCTCATTTACAAATTTCTGAATATTATCAATCTCTGAACATAATTTATCCACCGCTGCAGAGGAAGGGTTAACATGTCTCACGAGTGGATACGGGTTAAAATCCTCTGCACTACATTATTATTATTACTACATGTTTGAAAATATATTCTGAAAACACAACACAGTCAAAAAATTAAATAATGTCAAAACTTACGAAATTTTCTCAATGTACATAGCCTACATATTTTGTGTCTCATTAGTCAAGTCTTATTTAAGAGACCTCTAAGAAATTCCTGCGTTTCAATAGGTAAATTATCCACCGGCGTTGCTCAGTCGGCTGAGGCGATTGCCTGCCGATCCGGAATTGCGATCGGGCGGTGGGTTGTGGGTTCGATTCCCGCTTGGACTGATTACCTAGTTAGGTTTTTTTCAGATGTTTTCCTCAACCGTAAAGCAAATGTCAGGTAATTTATGACGAATCCTCGCCCTCATCTTTCAAATACCATCTCGTTATCACAAATTCCATCAACGCTAAATAACCAACCAGTTAATAAAGCATCGTTAAATGAGTAGCTTAATATCAAAGGCGGACATCTCATTCATTCATTCATTCATTCATTCATTCATTCATTCATTCATTCATTCATTCATTCATTCATTCATTCATTCATTCATTCATTCATTTATTTTATTCCATAGATCTTACATGAGCAATGAAGCTTTAAGGTGTGGAACATGTCAACATTTTACAATATTACAATTACAATTTTTACAAATTATTATAGTTTTACAATTTAGTAATTTTCTACAATTTTTACAATTTTGTACAATTTTTTTACATTTTGGCGAGATGTAGTGAGATCTGACTTTCAGATGACATTTAGATAATGTGGATTCTTATATATTTGTTAATGGTTTTTCAGTTATGGTGAAACTATATACAACTATATTTATAAAAATAAATTGTGTTAAAATACTACAAAGAACACTGTGCAACAAAAAAGTGCCTCTAGATCAAAACTATGGAGACGACAGACGTCCGTCTTTGATATTAAACTACTCAAATAACCAACTAAAAAAATAGGTAAATTTTGTATACGAATTAGCTGATTTTGTTTAATTCAGCTCGACGTCTGAAACCCATTCACATTTCTTCTATCTGAATGGAGGGATCCTAGACGGAGAATGACAACACTGAATCTTCTACAATAGGCTGTTTCTATTTTCCCAACAACTCCTCCTACGCATTTCTACAGAGGAATTTTTCAACCCTACAACTAAAGCTATTGAAGGTGTTGTTTTTACGAAGGGGTCAGGATTATTTTACAATATACTGCTTCAAAATATTTTTGAATGGCGAGAGAGAGAGCATTTTGTAAAACGCGAAACAGAGGTAGATGTATTATAATGTCTCGTGAACTTGGGTATAGTGGAAGTCTATTCCTTCGCTGGAACGAAAGAAAGGAGGACATGAAGAAAATATTAAGAAAATATGAAACCTCTGAAAAGTTAAGGAGTATCGTGTCCCATCCCAAAAATATCGATCATTCTCGACACTCACAAGCACTGGGTATGCGCAGTACGTTATAACTGGAACTTGGAAAATTCAGGTGGCCCAAAGTTCGTTTCTGGTTCCGTACCAGTAGCCTACCACGCGAAACTAGTTCGATTAATTAAAATGTGTCTCAGTGAAACGTATAGCAGAGTCCGTATAGGTCAGTTTCTTTCAGATGCGTTTCCAATTCACTGTGGGCTAAAGCAAGGAGATGCACTATCACCTTTACTTTTTAACTTTGCTCTAGAGTATGCCATTAGGAAAGTCCAGGATAACAGAGAGGGTTTGGAATTGAACGGGTTACATCAGCTGCTTGTCTATGCGGATGACGTGAATATGTTAGGAGAAAATCTACAAACGATTAGGGAAAACACGGGAATTTTACTGGAAGCAAGTAAAGAGATAGGTTTGGAAGTAAATCCCGAAAAGACAAAGTATATGATTATGTCTCGTGACGAGAATATTGTACGGAATGGAAATATAAAAATTGGAAATTTATCTTTTGAAGAGGTGGAGAAGTTCAAATATCTTGCAGCAACAGTAACAAATATAAATGATACTCGGGAAGAAATTAAATACAGAATAAATATGGGAAATGCCTGTTATTATTCGGTTGAAAAGCTTTTATCATCCAGTCTACTGTCAAAAAATCTGAAAGTTAGAATTTATAAAACAGTTATATTACCGGTTGTTCTTTATGGTTGTGAAACTTGAACTATCACTGTGAGAGAGGTACATAGGTTAAGGGTGTTTGAGAATAAGGTGCTTAGGAAAATATTTGGGGCTAAGAGGGATGAAGTTATAGGAGAATGGAGAAAGTTACACAACACAGTATCGCACGTAATGTATTCTTCACCTCACATAATTAGGAATATTAATTCCAGACGTTTGAGATGGGCAGGACATGTAGCACGTATGAGCGAATCCAGAAATGCATATAGAGTGTCAGTTGGGAGGCCGGAGGGAAAAATACCTTTAGGGAGGCCGAGACGTAGATGGGAAGATAATATTAAAATGGATTTGAGGGAGGTGAGATATGATGATAGAGACTGGATTAATCTTGCTCAGGATAGGGACCGATGGCGGGCTTATGTGAGGGCGGCAATGAACCTCCGGGTTCCTTAAAACCAGTAAGTAAGTAAGTAAGTACAAGTAGCCTAATTACATTTTTAACGTAATTCTTTCTTGCACATATATTACTTCTCGACTGAAATCATCGACGAACGTTACCTGCTAACAATATTATTGGAATTCTCTCTTGTTAGCGGGAAATTCCACTTCTAACTCGTAAGCTAATAAGGAATAATAAATAGCCCTGTTTCAAAATAGAAGTCGTAGCATTCAATTACATGAAATTGCATGTAAAGAAGCTCAGATAAGCAAACAATACACGCCCATAACGCGTGAAATTCGTTCAATCTATTTAATGCAACTCGGATCTGCTGGCGTGACGTTTGTGCTGATGTCTGTGAGGAATTTGTAGGAAGCAGACTTGCTGCAAGAGATGTCACAGATACGAATATCACGGATGTACCTCAATCTCATTTTCAGGTGAGATGGGTTGTATAAGTAACACATATATGAAGCGTCAGGACTGAATAAAGAAAGGAGGCGAAGTAATCAAGGTTAATAGCAAGTACTGTATGCTTCATTGCAGCTCGAGGATGAAGACTACGATAAGTTGAAAATAAGATAAACTGATATCCGAATCATACCTATCGAACCTATATTATATTTGTATTCTATAATTTCGAAAGATATATAGTCCTACATTTCACGTGCGATATTATTCTTCTCTTACTTACTTACTTACTTACTTACTTACTTACTTACTTACTTACTTACTTACTTACTTACTTACTGGCTTTTAAGGAACCCGGAGGTTCATTGCCTCCCTCACATAAGCCCGCCATTGGTCCCTATCCTGAGCTAGATTAATCCAGTCTCTACCATCATATCCCACCTCCCTCAAATCCATTTTAATATTATCTTCCCACCTACGTCTCGGCCTCCCCAAAGGTATTTTTTCCTCCGGCTTCCCTACTAACACTCTGTCCTGGCCATCTCAAACGTCTGGATTTAATGTTCCTAATTATGTCAGGTGAAGAATACAATGCGTGCAGCTCTGCGTTGTGTAACTTTCTCCATTCTCCTGCAACTTCATCCCTCTTAGCCCCAAATATTTTCCTAAGAACCTTATCGGCTGTCCACGACTGCTTATTTCTCTTGTTTGTTTGTAATTATATTCTTTATTCTGTATATTTAAATTTAAATAAATGAATATCTACAGGAGGACTTCGTATTTATTTAAAATATAACATTATATTCGCAATATGAATGTCGGTTATTATCCCAGTACATTTATGATGCAGCAATAGTAGTTAGTAGAAGTAAAAAAGAGAAAAGGAAGGCAGGAAATAAATATTGAGAAACAATATTGATAGTGATATTTGTCAGCCAACTTTACAAATCATAGTTATGGTGGACCTTTTGTTTCTCTTTTTGATCCACCATCACTTTAATATAGCCTATACCCACATACCACCGTTTTGTATTAATATATTTATATGGTAAATATTTCCTGATTACTTCATATTGATCAGTTTTTAGCTGAATTGCTATTTATCCTTTCATGTAATTATATTCTCTTCTATTTTCTCTTACACTAAAGGCCCATTCACAATGAAAATTAAACATAACCGTAACATAAACACAGAAGTTTGCGCCCAGGCTACCAAATGGGATCATTCACAATGATTCACATAAGCATTGACATAAACATTACCGTAAGACTTTAACATGAAAGTTTGCAAACTCCAAACTTTCATGCTTATGCTTACGTGATTTGCAAACAGAACACAATCGTGGAGCGCTGAAGTATACGACAGAATATGAGGAAATGGCGTCGTTGTTATGTTTCCATGGTTACCAAGTATGTTTGCTGTTATGTTTATGTTCCCATCGAGAATGACGTCTTGATTTTACCGTAACGTTTATATTCTTAAGTTAACGCTTTCGTTATGTTTAATTTTCATTGTGAATGAGGCTTTAGGCTATTTTCCTTCTATTGCTCGCTTTCCTATTAAATATTGTGTATTCCTTTCCTTAAATATTTGTATTATTTTTTATTTTATTTATAGTGCTCCAAAAATAGAATTGACTCCCAACTTTCTACTAACAAATTCCCATAAACTACTGGGAGTTGGATTACCAGCTTTTGTGATCTGATAGAGTAGCCTTTTCTTATTAAGAGTAATTAATAATTCGAAAATAGCACAAATGGACACCTGCCCTTATTGAAATAAGGTACGGAAATAAGAAATCAAATAGAACATATAAATAGAAGAAAATAAGAAAGGAGATTAGAGGAAAACTGAAATTAGATTAAGGAAATTGTTCCAGGAAGAGGAAAGAAATAATACAAAATGAAAGAAAAAGAAGATGGCGAGAAAGATAATAAATCAAGTAAAAATTGTGATTCAGAGAAGGAAATTACTTTCAATACCGCATAGAATTTTCCCTTTCCGCTTGCGTAATCGCAGAGGTAGTCTCTCTTGCAGTCTCGACACAGGAAAGTAGCGTTGCTGAAAAACAAAAGACATGTTCGAACGTTTGTTCCTTGTGCTGGTGCTTTCGCCGATAGAAAACTGCCGACCAGCGCAGTAGAAAAGTAGACTAATGTTCTCTGTGTTCTTTAATGTATTCCATTGTCTTGTATAGTACTTGGTAGACGATCAATACGTCATCAAGCACGTGAGCTGAACACAAATAGAAGCCTGAATACAATAAGTCGCCTTAGTGGCTAGCTTACGACGACCGGGTATCTTGACTCCTAAACATGGTCATGACAGAGTTGTTCGTGGACAAACCGAGGTTATGAGGGTTAAACTCAGGGCTATTCCGTTTCTCACTTCGCAATTCTGCATTCATTTTTACTTCTGTCTCAAAAAAAATACGGCATCTGTTATGTTTGCGTGACGCCGTATCGATCATACACTCAGACAATGGATGTTCCTTGCGGTTTATCCAAAGATTGGTAGATGACAATTGTAGTGAATTCTAAAGGAAACATAGATCTGCATAACGCAACTGGCGTAGCTCAGGCGGTAGAGCGTTTGCCTGCTAATCTGCAGCTGAGCTTGTGCGTAGGTTCTGTTAACACTTTGGGCTGATTACGCGGTTGAGTTTTCTCCGAGGTTTTCCCCAACTGTAAGGCGAATATATCATAACCCTGACGAGTTCTTTATCTTTCCTCGTCGAATATCATTCTCATTATCAACAATTTCATCGACTCTAGATAGCCTAGTACTTGATACAGAGCAGTTAAATAACCAAATAAATAAACAATTTGTGTAAGAGACTCTGGAATCCCCCAGAATCAACCTTGTCTGACGGGAACATGGCTCATTTAGATCTCTGAGGAATGGCAGACCACCACCATAGATGAGATATATACGAAGTTCATGGCGTGGTGTAGCAGATGACGAAACCAATTGAACCGGACAGCAAAATAGGCATACAACTCTTTTCATCACGGGTGCACAAAAAGCATATTTCGACAGAACTGTTAAGGGCTGTCCAAATTCCGACTAATAACCAGCCCTATACTTCAACTCTGTGAATAGAATCCTGGAACTGAACAACCGTACCACTGAATTATCTTACATTCGTAAAGAACACAGTGTTTTCATATACAAGTAGAAATTTATGAAAATGACCCAACGGAATAAATGTGAATTGGTTTTGAAGTTACAAAGGAAGAGTCTTGTAATTATATGAAGTAATCATATTGAGAGTCGTTACCTGCAAATCCATCGGAACTGGCTTGCTGAAAAATTGAAAATCATATTTCACATGATAACTTACCTCGTCTTTATCATGACCCTATTCCAATCACAAAAAAAATAAGAAAAAAAGAATAAGATTTCAATGTCAAGTTTTCTTCCTCTTGGTCATGCTTACTCTGAGTTCTGCCATGGCCTTATAACAGAATAAAGAAGAAAAAAAAAGGATTCTCGTGTGTGTGTAATATTGATATTGCATAGCCTACCTAAACATATCTAAGTTGTGTAATTTGTTTCAAGTTCTTTTGATATAAATTTATGTTATTATAATTATTATTATTATTATTATTATTATTATTATTATTATTATTATCATTTATGTATACATCCCACAAGGGTAGCTGCCCTTCAGTAAGGGTTGCCAAAATACATAGCATACTAAACTAATAAAATTAAAATAAACATTTGCGTTATCACTATTTACGATTTTTATTTTCAAGTGGAAGCTACCCTTGGGAAAGTACTTTTATTCAATAATTATTGGTAATCAAATAGAATATAAGAAAATTTAGGTGTACAGGTGATTACGTGAAATCTGAACAGAATATTTCATTACTTCTATAGCAATAATTTTCAAAATATTTAAAGAAATTCCAAAAGACTTAAAACATTCAACTGATAATTTTGGAATTGTTCCCCTTGCTTCGAACAATAGGCCAAATACTTCAATCTGTCCTTGTATATGATAATAATCTCTAAAATATTGAATTGTAGGGTCATAGATGGTCTTCTTTTCTTCATGTAATGCTACAGGTTGTTCAACTGCAGTTTCAAAGCGCACGGTGGGATCGATGATAATTGTTGTGTAATTTCCTCTATCAATGGCAATGATGTCAACTCGCCGGTAACTTCCATCTTTTGCAAGGCAGTGGATTTCTTGGTGAACCTCGTAGAAGGAAGGAAGACTTTTAGCAATAAGTTCTCGTATTGCATGGTGTCTAGTATTCCGGAAGAGAGTTCCATGTTGCAGAATCCCAGGATGTGGGGTAAGGTTTCTATCTCAGTGCAATGTCTGCACTGGGAGCCATCCTGAGACCGACCTGGCATGGCACGCACGTTTGATACTTGTCCTATCATTTTAATTGCCTCCGTCCGCTCGGATACAGAGAGACCATCCCTTGTTTTTATCCAACGGTTAGCTGGCGTGTATTCCTGAAATAATACCACACCTCTGCCTTTCTGCTTGAGTGTGCATCATTTTTTTGCATTCCTCATCTCTTAATATATTTCTCAGCGTTGTACTAGTTATTTCTTTGGTCACTGCAAGAAATTGTTCTATTATTAATGTAACATAACAAACAATTTACCACGAAATATGGACAGTATTTAAGTTTCTTTACTTTACAACGTTGTTCTTCTAGGCTGACATACAACGTTTTCTACTGTAAATATTCGAAACGTTGTGTTATTTCGAAGATGAAGGTAGCCTACTGACTGAAGTATTAATACAGACCTCACACTGTCATATTTTGTAATATTTAACAATGTTAGTATGTAATAAACATATTTTTAAATTCCTGACAAACTGTAAAAACTGACATACAGTGTTATTCTAGACAGCCATTCAAATGTTAAAGGTTCTGTTAGAATGGAAGAACTTAGGTACGAAGCAATAAGAAAATAACAGCATGTATTTCCATAGAGGATAAACTCGCATATTAAGGGGTATGCTGGATAGAGCACCAGCAGAGAATGGATGAAGAACAAACAAACGAAACTGATATTGAATTACAAGTAGGGTACGGATTTTTAGGTCGATAAAATGTAATTGTAGGTACCTAAAACAGACTTAAAAGTGTAGAAAATAGTCTCTAAATAATTTAAAATAGGCCCCTACAAAAAATAATGTTTTCTTTAAAAAAACATGTTCCAAATCATCAGGAATTCACTTCTAGAATTTAATAATTTTAAATGCTTATACACCGTTACCACCACTACTACTAAAAGTACAAGAACAAAAAATATCTAACTAGTCATACATAAAATAAACAATTAAATGTGAAAAATATGTTTTAGACAAATTCAGTACACAAACAAGTCTAATATAATCAATTTTTATCAAGTCTTGTCCGTTAATGTCCATAATTAGCTTTACAATAAATTACTAATACTTTTTCTAAATTTTCAACTAAAAAGCAATGCCGTCTGTCACTCAACACAAATTTGTATGCTGAAAATGAACGCTCCACATCCACTGAAGTAACAGGAGCGTATTTCAATTTTGACACTAGTTGGACAGGAATGTTGCATTGTAAATCCGCGTTCTTCCCTGCTAGGATATCTGAAGCAGTACGCAGGTCCTTCAGTCCTACATTTCTCTGCAGAACTTGCTCCGGTTTATCCCGTACTTTATTTCCAACAGAACCAGGAACACTTTTGGAATTTAAAATACATATTTTCGAAATAAAAATGGGTGTCTTGATCTATTGGAAATAAAACATACTTAATTGGTCAAAATAGGCTTTGTCGTCAAAATAGGCATTTTTAGGTGCTATTAAAATACAAATTTTAAGCATAGTTTTATATGAAACGTGCAAGTTTTTGTGAACTTATCTTTTAAGGATTAAAATAGGTTTTTACCTAAAATCCGAAGTCTATGCTCGCCGAGGCACTGAAGGAAGTAGGGTTTACAGTCCATCAAGAAGTGCAGGGACTAGCCACACAAGGAAGTGTTCGGCGAATTGATATCATTGCCATTAAGAACAACTCGGCATACATTCTCGATCCCACCATCAGATTTGAGACACATGCAGATCAACATGCATGAGGTGGACAGTGAAAAGAAACGGATCTATGAACCAACAATCCCGTTCTATAAAGATAAATATAGCCTGTCCCACATTGATGTAATAGGTCTGATGGTGGGAGCACGAGGTACCATATCCTCCTTCTTTGCCAACAAATGTAAAAACCTAGGGCTAACACATAGCATTATGAAGGAAATAGCCATTAGTGCCCTCAAAGGATCGGTTCAGATATTGAGAAATCATTTGTATGGGATTGATAATGGAAATAAATTTGAATATATCTTAACCGATGGCTGTTGATTGGTTTAGATATCAATGCCAATAAATCCGTACTATTATTTTTCTCACGGTATATGGCATTCATATCATTCTAACCTATTTGATGATATTTTTTTCCCTTTATTAACTGTAAATGATTACAAACGCTACTTACATGTAAATGTTCCTGACATTTTGTATATTCGATTCCCTCATCGTTTCAAATCATTTTACCTTTTAGGTTTGTGTCCAAATTACATGTAATACGCTTTGTCAAATCTGGCAACCTTTTCATAAGGGAAGCTAAATTTATTATATTGTGACAGCGACGTGATTCGAACTCACGACCAGCAGAAGGAAGTGCAAAGTCGGCCGGCGCGGAGGTTACGCGCGCATCTGCTTCCTATGGCATGTGCTATGGTGGGGAGAAAGGGGAAAGAGCGGCTGCGGCAGAGAGGAGAGATATCCGGATGATTCGAGAGTGGAATCTTTCGCGAACTCTCGAGAAACTATAGTTTGGTTATAAAAGACAACGCGCCAGCGAACGCAGTCAGTCAGTCAGTAAGGCAGTGTTGTTAAAGTCAGTGGAGAGCAAGCCACACAGTCTTGTGTAGCAGTGAAGCCAGCTTCGAGACCAGAGCGCGACTTGAGTTGTGTCCGTAACTGTGGAGCCTGAAGCCCGGAGTTCGAGTGCAGTGGACCGCAGTTGGGGGACCTGAGTTCGAAGTGCAGCGGATCGTCTCTGAAGGTCTGGGGTTCGAGATTCTGTGAACGCGAGTGACTGAGCTAGAAGAACTAGCCAAGACAAACGAGCTGTGAACTGAGAACTGACAGTTCTGTGTTGTAAATAGTGCTTTGTGAATATTAGTTAAGATTAACAGTTCATTGTTGTTCGTAATAGTCCAAGTAAATTGTCATTGTCGTCAGTGGAGTGCACTAACGAATACTGTGTTGCTGTGCGGAGAGCAAATCCCATTGTTGACGGGAGTGAAGTTAAATTGTAGAGAGTGAAGAGTTATTGTTGAGATAATAAAATTACATTGTTGTACAGTATAAAAATTTACAATATATTAAGCCTTAAAGGTAAAAGAGATGTTGGCCGACGACGAGAGAAATGGCAAGATAAATTCATGATGATGATGATGATGATGATGATGATGATGATACAAACCCCACATACTACAAAAAGCGGCCCTGAAAACTGTACTCAAAGTATTCTGCCGACTGTTCCTATCGTGGCTGTGGGGATGGTACAGTACCACGGTGCAAGATCTGGCCATTAATAACACCCCTTGTCCACACAATTTTAAAATTACAGTTTTAATTAAAGTACAAATCTAGTTATATCCTTGCAACAAGTGAGAATTATAACCAGGCTGTATCTGCATGTTTTCACTTCACGAGTTCATTAATTCGACAATGTTATCAGAGGCTCTACGTCATGTCAGCAATCATCATGCGTCACGTGGCATGAAACAGTAATATAGTAATGTCAGTAAAGAAGACCTCTCTCTGAGTTCACCATGTATATACGTACCTACACTGCTGCGTGTAGGAATAAATTTTCCGCCCTAAACACTATGCCTTCGTCAAACTCACTGGTAACAAGCAGGGAATCATGAAGTCTTAGGCTAGTTGCTGTCAATGATAACAGTGGGAAGACAGCGGCATAGACACGGATGAATAATTGCTAAACTAATCCTGCGAGTGCTTACGTCATAGAGAGAAAGTAAAATCCTAGAAGGAAATCCATAATTCGCAGGCTATCTTAATAGAACATCAAATATCGAAGTGTGACAAACAAAATTTGCCACCGATGATTGTAAATAATACTACTATTCCATACAGCTCGACTGTGAAGAACCTTGGCATTTATATGGATTGTCACCTGGAATGGAATGAACAAGTGAATCACACTTCTAATAAATTATTTTCCATTATTCACTCATTAAAGCGACTGAAGCACTTTCTTCCTGATAAACTAAAATTAGTCCTTTTACAAACACTCGTGATGCCACATTTCGACTACGATGTTATATTAAGTAACCTAAATGCAAATTTGAGCAGCAGGCTACAACGTGTGCATAATGCGTGCGTCCGTTATATTTGCAATATTCGTAAGTAGGCCTATTGTCATATTACCCCGTCTTTCCAAACTCTGTCTTGTCTAAGGCTAAGCGATCGACGAGCCCTGCATTCTCTTGTTCTCTTATTTCAAATTCTGCGCACCGCTACTCCAATCTATTTGGCTTCTCGTTTTCAAAATTTATTCGCATATCATCAGCTAAGTACCAGGTCTCATCATGACAATTTACTCATCATACCCTACTACAAGACATCTTTATATTCTTCATCCATTTCATTTTCAGTTGCTAGAAATTGGAACTCGCTTCCGAGTGATGTAAGGGGTTGTTGGACAAAAACTCCTTTTAGGTCAAAATTACATAAATTCCTACTTAATGTATTAATTATTGATTAATATTTGTTACTTATAATGAAACTAACATCTGTCCATTCTTATTAGTACCATTAATTTCTATAAATAGAATACAAAACCTCTACTTATATGATAAGCGTAAATCACTTCGTGATTTAAGACGGCGCTTATTCCGTCGGATCCCGACCAACTAGTCACTCATAACGAGTGCACCTCAGCACATGTGTGGACTTCAGTCCTACGTTCATAGACATCTATGACGTAGTGCAGAGGGCGGCCACTAGAGGGAACCCAAGAGTTGGAACATAAATCTGAGACGATTCTGTTCGGCGCCGGGGTAGGTATCCGGTGTGGCTTAGTGGATAAAGCATCAGCACGTAGAGCTGAAAACCCGGGTTCAAATCCCGGCGCCGGGGAGAATTTTTCTCCGTTCCATTACTCTTTCATCGTAAAAACCTCTAATGGCAAAATCTCATTACATTAATATTCTCATTATATCAAGATGTTTTGCTCCCTATAGCATAGTTTTAGTAAACTTATATTAAATTAATTCTCATTATTTTAACCAACTAGCTTTCTCAACTTAATTATAATTCTTTACATATTGCATATAGACAGAATTGAATTACATTAGCTCATAAATTATTACTTTTTCTTATAGGTTTATCTCAATTTAAATAAGCATCTACTAGTCGTTAAAACTTAACTGAAGAATATTGCTAGTGAATCTTTTAACTGTATTGTAAATATTCATAATTTAAATATATAGTGTAACTATTGTATTGATTAAGAATGGTTGAGTAGAAGAGAAGGCCTTATGGCCTTAACTCTGCCAGCGAAAATAAAACATTCTATTCTAAGCGTTCTATTAAAAAATAGCAGATTCATGTTACAAAATGGAATCTTTTTACTAAACATTGCATAATAAAATACATTCAGCTTGGACGCCTAGACTTACCTCATTTCTCGTAAGGGCCCGTCTTGATATCTTTAATAGAGGTTGTGAAATTTACAGTAAAATCTATTTTCAGAGAAGATTTTCTACTAAAATTTTAGCTCTTCTTATCACTGTTGTTACGCTGTCCTACCATCCTATACTGGGTGATCAGTTCAAAGTGTGTCATGGCTCGCTGTATGCCGTCATGTAGCTAGTCGATGAGCCTAGAGAATTCAATCTTCCTACACTTCCGCAGAAGTGTATTACTTATGTGCCAGAAAAGTTGCCTAGCAAGTACGGCGTTCATTCAGAAGAGTACTTACCGATACGTACGGTAACGCCTGTAGTGGCAGGAATGTGAACTGTTTGGAAACACGTACTGAGGTGAGTTTTTTTCTTACTGTCGGGATATGTGGAGAGGGTTAAGACGACTACTTACGTATTTGTTGACATTAACTTCGACGGTCAACATGGACACGGTGCATTTGATTTGTATTGTGGAATATTTCCGTACGCAACCGATGATAACAAATACCCTGCGTACGACTTGGTCGCGCAAAACACAGTTCGAAAGAGGTTATAGTAGCACACAGACCGTACAGACCGCCATCTGTTGCTACGACGTTCAAGTTATACCTTGCACGTTCTCAAGTTCAGATTGAACGCCTTGATTAATAGGCAACTTCTCTGACATAAAAGCTGAAACTCGCTTCATATCGCTGACTCATCAACAGTGACGTCATGACACACTTTGAAATGAACACTCAGTATGTACATCCAATACCAGCTGCTTAGGAGTTTTCTCGATGCCACGTCCTTGTAAATACAATTTAAAAGCTTGTTTTATTGTCACTTTGCCGAGGAATTTCAATATTCTTACTTGAATAGAGATCAGTATTCAATGCATGATTTGTCATTCTAAAATACCAACTTTGCAATCTGTTATTCGGGTTTATTTTTACGATTGTCCACGTTCTTGGCTACGAACGTCTAATTAATTTAACACGAATGTTTTAAGGTATACATATCAGAAGTAATATATTTATCTGCACGTGTAATTTCCATACATAATATATTTTGATGTTCAATGTTTCCTGCCATGGTGGCGTAGTCAGGCTGTCACACTCATGACCCGGGTTAGTTCCGTTGTGGTCTGAGATTTTTCATTATAAATTTACAGTCAAACTTCAGCCGTACAAGTTCACACTTGGCGTTTTTACTGGAGGATCTCCCCGTTTTTACATTTTAGACATGCACATTAATCTGTCCGATCTCCAGTCAATTAACTTTCCATAGTATTCCTCAACCGCTGACTGACGACGCTCATAGAGGTCTGGTGTAGGTAAAAGCGAGGTTGTCTGCTTCTAAACTTGGTTATTCGGCGTATCTTAGCATAGTCAGCTCGTGTGAGTTGTGAATGTTCTTGTTAGGGTTCAGTATAATAGTTCACGGAACGCTAGCTGTGGACTTTCCCTTTCAAGGTGATGATTATGTTGATATTAGTGTTTAGTCTGTCTAGTTTTTTGTGTAGTAGTATGGCGGTCAGTATACCCGCAGGGAAGTTGAAACGGACGAGAAAACTTTACCTCCCTCATTCTAATAAGGGTTGCAAATAACGTAATGCACATGAATGGGCATCTCGTGCTCACAGAGTGTTAGAAACCTTGACGTAAAGAAAGATAGAGAGAGCCAGCCGTGGCAGTTACAAGTTGTTTGTATTTATGCTGCAAAAGCAGTTCACTGCCACGGTGCGCTGTGGCGGCTCTTGCAGGTGGTCGTGACGTCTGATCCATGATTTATATATCAGAATGACGCATGATGCAATAATTATAGTAGTTTTATAGAAACTGTAGCTAAACACACATACTAAAATTCTATTGTTGACAAGCTTTCTTAACTAGAATACGATATTATGTAGTCCACACCTGTGGAGTAACGGTCACGGTCAGCGCGTCTGGCCACGAAACCAGGTGGCGCGGGTTCGAATCCCGGTCGGGGCAAGTTATCTGGTTGAGGTTTTCCCTCAACCCAATACGAGGAAATGCTGGGTAACTTTCCGTGCTGGACCCCGGACTCATTTCACCGGCATTATCACCTTCATTTCATTCAGACGCTAAATAACCTAGATGTTGATACAGCGTCGTAAAATAATAAAATAAAATAAATAATGATATTATGTAGTACTGAAAGCATAAATTGAACACTACGTTATCAAGTTTCTCTGCAAAGAAAGCAAAAACAAGCAAAATTGTATTAAAGATTTTTGTTTCAAATATCTTAAAAAAAAATTAATAAAAAATAACTCCATGAAATTAATGACATTATTTACGGTTCACTCTATATACAGAGTGAACTGTAAGTGATATTATTAATTTCTGGGAGTCATTCTTTGAGATATTTGAAACAAAAAATTGTAATACAATTTTGCTACTTTGTGCTTCCTTTTTGAGACAAAAATTGTTTTACAAGAAACATTTTGGGAAAGATATTGATTGAATTCACAATATGCTCAGTCAGTTTAATAAAGCACTGCATTATGTTGATAAATGATTGAAAGAATTTTAGTTTTGTCCTTTAACTGTGCAGAAATTTGATCTGAACGAATATAACATTGGAAAATTCCTTTGCAGAACGAAAAGTTGTCCACACCTGTGGAGTAACGGTTAGCGTGTCTGGCCACGAAACCAGGTGGCCCGGGTACGATTCCCGGTCGGGGCAAGTTACCTGGTTGACGTTTTTTCCGGGGTTTTCCCTCAACCCAATATGAGCAAATGCTGGGTAACTTTCGGTGATGGACCCCGGACTCATTTCACCGTCATCATCACCTTCATATCATTCAGACGCTAAATAAAATGAGAAGTTGATACAGCGTCGTAAAATAACCTACTAAAAAAACCAAAAGTTACGTTTGTTCGGATCAAATTTCTGAACATTAAAAGGCAAAAATGAAATTCTTTCAATCAGTTAGGCCTATTATCATCATACATTGCTCTCTTAAACTGACTGAGTATATTCGAAATTCAATCAATGGCTTTCCAAAAATACGCTATGAAATGTTTCTTGTAAAACAATTTTTATCTCAAAAAGGAAACAAAAACGAGTAAAATTGTACTAAATAATAATAATAATAATAATAATAATAATAATAATAATAATAATGATTTATTTTAGCTGGCAGATTTAAGGCCGTAAGGCCTTCTCTTCCACTCAACCAGCAAAAAGTATACATACTTATGTATGAACTTACAAAGAATTCAAAAATTTGATTTAGATAAGTGCTACATGTAATACAAGAGTTATTTACGAATTAAACAACAAAATACTATGAACTGTTAATTACACACTGAAATAAACTGTGTAGCAGAATTAAGCTAAAATACATAGAATGTTAATATATTTCAAATAATATTAGATAATAGAAAGAGATTATTATGAGACAATTTTGAAAATACAGCACTATCAGTGTGATGTCTAAAGAATGAAGTAACAATGTAATCACTGATAGTTTAAATAAGTAAGATTGGAGTGAAATGCTAATAAGGTTATCTTTTAAGCTGTTTTTAAAGGTGTTTATTGTCTTGCAGCCCCAAATACAGGGACATCACTTTATTTTTACTAACATTTTTAACATTAACCTGGCTATACTCGGAAACACTGTTACTCCCCTTCCATTACAGGAGTTTGGAGTTGCTAGTGCATTATGTAAACAAATCATTTTACTAGCTATAGGAGGAGAGAAAAGTAGTGCCTCCATTTATGTTACAGGGAAATATAGTATTACGATTTTCAGTTTGGTCATTACTTTACAGTATTTTATCAAAAAACAGTAGAATAGTAACAATTTTTTTTTCACAAACTCAAGTCTTCAGGTGGTTATATACATTATGTAATTTCTATTTTATTCGGCATATAACTATCCTAATTTATTCCTGAGAATTTTGTGAGCACTTTCGTAAGAAACCCTAATTTCTACAGCTAACTTCTTGACCGACTTATTAGGACCTCGCTGCATCCTTTCTCTATCATCATCTACAGTATCTTCTGTCACCTTTGTTGGCCATCTTACACTTTTCTTCCTTTCTGTACACTCTGTTGCTCTAAATTTATCTACCACATTAATGACATTACTACGAAAATATTCCGTAATCATATAATCAGAAAATTGTGAAGAAAAAAGAAAAACTGTTGTTCACATTCGGTTATATTGTAATCCCAGTTTCCATCATCGTCCTTCATACCTACAATCAGTGAAACGAAACTCTTGTTTAAATAATGCTGTAAAGTACCGTACCATATTATACGGTACCGTACTTTCGATAACTCTAATCTTCATTTGTGCTCAGTCCACACAGATAAATTCAGTTATGCTACTCACAATACCTGTGTGAAAATAAACTTCAATAATATAAGCTTTTTCTCCTATAGAAAATGCAACATATTTCTGAAACACACTGTACTCTGTACTGTGTATTTCACTGCTAGCAACAGCGGCCGTAAGTTTTTGTGACTGAAGTTAGCAAGGACATTAGTGAAAGGGGTGAGAGTCAAGTACATTTAGAAACGCAGGTACAATAAAAATTGAAGTAAAAATAAAATGATGACCCTGTACTTTGTGACAAGGAATTCCATTGTCGCGAGGTGGATACTGTAAAAGAATGATGAATAACACAGTGGCGTAGCATGAAATTTTGAGTAGGGGAAGCTAACTCAAGTTGTCTTTCATGCAATATGAGAAAACGTATTACAAAAATACAGTCTTAAAATAAATAGTAGTCAATTTCAAGTTAGCAGTCGAAGATTGGTTGGAACATCGTAAGTAACACCAATAAGGCATGACCTCAAATGATACGTAATAAAATATGATTTCACAGTTTACACATATCTCTTAACAAATAGACACGTATACGTATAACATTAGCTCACTCCCTGTCATACTTAGAGAAATCACAATATTAGTATCATTACGTAAGTATGCGTCTGTCTTTTGGTTGTGTCCTTCATTCACAGCAAGAGAGTCGGTCATTTGTTTTTTAAATCACACATTTGTTCGTAAGTCAGTTTTGATAATACAATTGTCCTAAAAATATTCAAGTAAATTAGTGTCAGGAACTGTTATTTCGCTCATTATTTATTATATCAGCCACAGTGCACACTAACACTTCAACTGAACGCAACTGACGAAAAGGGATAACTCGGAAACTATTTATTTTAAATGTTAAAGCTAGCTTCTTTGCGATCCTAGCGACTAGGGTAGCTTAGAAAGGGATGGAAAATCTGCGGGGTGGATTACACAGAAGAAACCGGTCTGCTTGGAAGCTGGTGTGTGCAGGCTTCTTGTTTACTGCTGCATCACAAATCATCCTGAGCTGCCGCATCACAAAATTAACGCGTAAATATAAATTCAATTAAAATTAATAAATAATTTTCTTCATAAACTGCAGGTTTATTATGAAATTATTATTAACTGGGGAAGCTAAGCTTTTTAGCTTACATTGACGCTACGCCACTGGAATAACAAGATGTTCTATGAAGAGGTATACTTAGCGTGCCACAGATAAGTGATCTGGTATTTACGTCGTGATTAGCGTATAGATAAAAGAAACGAGACGAAAGGTAATTTGGTGAAAGGTAAAGAATAACCCCTGAAATTAGTGACATTACTTACGGTTCAGGCTGTATATGTAATGTTATCCATTAGGATTCTTCCAAATGAAAGAAAGACGCGAAATAAATTCCTATGTATCCTAAAGAAAGTTTAAAAAATTTACTCTTGGCATAGAATAAAATGAATGCCATTGAGGAAGCGCAAAGCCTTTGAAATGCTTGCATATACGACGGACTCCCTTGACTACAGTCAATCCGAGCTCCACGATGTCTTATTCACAATCCCTTCGCGAATCTCTCCGTCTTCTTCCCTTACGAAACTTTTGTCTGTTCGCCTCTGTTTCGTTGTGGACATTTCGCCATTCGCTGTTGTGTTTGAATAATCCACATCTCTGCTCGCACCCGACCCGTTCCACCGCTCTGCTGTGTCTGACATGCTGCACAGATTTTCAAGTACTGGAACATCGGTCGCATCACATGTGCTTTATCCCTAAAGGAGAATAACATAAACATGTTTTTAAAGCAGATGGTCTGTTGTTTCGCGGTAAGGAGAATAATGTACGCTCTAATATGGACAATTTGACTGTTGGTCTGTTGATCAGCATGCTGGCTTCCAGATCAGGAGGTCCCGGGTTCGATTCCCGGGCTCGGCTCTCGGTGAATTTTTCTTGAAGAAGAGGAATTCCCTGGGTGTCTAGAGTCTGGAAATTTGTATGAATGTGAGTGTGCCGGGTTAAAATTAATTAACCAATCTCATATATATATATATATATATATATATATATAACTTATATAAAGTGACGTCATTTTATTTCTACTTCAATTTTTATTCTACCTGAGTTTTTGAATGTACTTCACTCCCACCCCTTCTACTAATGAAGTTCAACCGTCCTCCACACAGAACCAAGGCTGCATATACAGTCATAGTAGTGTTACGGTCATAGTAAACAGTACGTTTCAAAAATATGTTCGCGTTTTCCAGTGACGAAAGAGCTTTAAATATTGTATCATTTTCGCACAGGTACTGTCGTCCATTTGCCTACGTCGTATCCCGGTTTCCCCCACCAGTTTTTATTCGCCAGCTAGTGGCTGGACTGTCTTAGCTCTTTTCTGAGAACATTAATTTCTGTTAGGAATTGGACGTCTACGTAATATTATACAACTGTTTAAAATAACTTAAATAAAAGGGCCTTGTTAAGTAATTAACTGTCACGTGATTTCCTCCCTTTCTACGACCCTACGACATTACCACTTGGACGGACAGTAGATAGTATGTCTGCGTAATTTTATATTTTCGGATCGGGCAGAAGTGAAGATTGAATTTACAGTACGTAAGATAATCTTTTATAGAATACTGTAGGTACAGACTTATTTCAACATGAGTTATTAGTACGAAGAACGAAACTAGTAATTGGGATTAGGTACAATAGTCTATAGTGCGGTAATATGCACATTAGAACTGAAGTCTGTATCGAAATGAACGGCCACCATTTTCAAAAATGTGTTTAAATATCCATATTACGATTATTTTTCAATTTAATTTCATTCTTTATATTGTACGCTAATGTGCTGTAGACAGTATAATATACACTGCACAATGAATACGTCCACATGGACAGCTCAGTTCGTGAGTAAAAATACTCGTTGTTAATAGTGTACTGTTTTGTGATTAAATAAAAACCTAATGAAAATGACCCAAAAGCGCAATATTTCCTAATTTACGTAAATGGATGAACTACTTTTCTTCCCTCCTACACCTAGTAAAGTGATTTGTTTGTATATTACACCAGTATCATCGAACTCCAGTCGTGGAAGGAAGTAGCAAACGGCGTTGATCCAGAGGTATAAGCAAGTTAATATTAAAAATGTTAGTAAAAATAAAATAATGTCCCTGTATATATATATATAACATCAGGACTGTCGCTGGGCAGTAACCTGAACACACGTTTCAGCGTCACATTGTTGACAAGTAACTCCATCTGTTAGAACAACCATAAAGCATTTAATAGATGTTATAGAGTTAGCAACAACGAAAAAAAAATATATATATATATATATATATATATATATATATATATATATATATATATATATATATGGACAATTAAATACACCGAATTTCAAGATACGTAGATTGAAAAGTTCAATTGCAGTTCCTTTCATGTTGAAATAGGCTTAAAATATTCGATTTGAAGAAACTGTAACATAGCATTTTAGCATTTAGATATCAGTATAGGATGAATATAAATGTAAATAAGCCTTCCTCGTTTTATTTCTTAAGGGGAGAGGATGGTATTTTTTGGTGAAAAATGAGTAAATTAAAAAACAATTCTTTAATATTGTCTGTGATATGTGTGGAATGCATAGCATAACATTTTGTGGGTATTTATGCCCTTATCGGATGTTGAGTCGCCATTTTTAAACTTAATGCGTTATGGATTTTTAAATCACTCGCCCACTTTTATTGTTGTTTCCGGTATATTAAATTTTCAAAATTTTTTTTTCTTTAAAATACCCTTTGATATGTGTGGAATGCATGGCATAAAATTTTGTGGATATTTGTGCCCTTATCGGATGTTGAGACGTCGTTTTTAAACTTTGTGCGCTATGGATTTTTAAATCACACGCCCGCTTTTATCGGTTTCCAGTAACTGCATTTTTTTTTGCTACATTGCCAAACAAAAATGGATATAATTTCTGAACTATTAAAGATACATGCTTGAAATTTAGCACACACATTCTTTACACTATTAGGAAACTTTTCTCTTTAACAGAATTTTGTTAATTGATTTCATTTTAAAAATACGTCCGTTCGTTTGCAAGAAAGGAACTCAGAAAATTGTTATTAAATTTTAATTGTTTATTTTACAAAAGTAGGGACTAATATCAAAATTCTGTTACAGATAGTTTGTAGAACATGCTTTTGCAAATACATCGCAAAAACTGTTTGAATCTATCTTTACAAACGGTTTAGATATATTGGTTTTAGTACAATCCTGCATTAGGTTTTTTTTTTCAAAATTTGGGCCCCAAATAATTTTTTCAAAATATTTTTATTTGGTTGAGTTGCCATAGCTATGAGCTCTCTACATACAAAAAATTAATATTTTAGTCCAAATAGGAAAAAAGTTAAAAAAAAAAACATCCTCTCCCCTTAAGTTTACACTGCACATTATATACTGTGCTAAGGGGAAGCGTACCCATGTCCCTTTCACCCCTTCTATTTGAGTGCTGAGCTTGTGGCGTTCTGTTGGTGTATTCAGAAAAGAAGTGTTGCCGATGTATGCTCTATAGAGGATTTCACTTTAAGAAAATAGCATTGAACATATGGAGGCTGTTCCATTAACTATTTATAAGTATTTTTCTTGAGAACTGGGAATTAATTAGTTTCATTTAATTCATAGAACATAATTTCATTGAGAACTAGATCGATTTCGTGTGCTAAAATTGTGGCTATCTTGATGTTGTACGCCTGTAAATATTGTAAAAAATTGAAAGCTGCGGACTCACTCCCGCGGGGCTGTTGTTAGTAATGATTCCAGTCGTTAGATTGATATTTCGAGTATGTTGTGTGCTTTCGATTTAGGATCCCACATGCTGTTAGCAAAAGGAAAAAGAGAGCGACACAAATATTACTGCAATCCAGTACGCTTCTGCAGTCTGTAGGCAGATTTAATATGACTGACAGAGATACAGTATGTACGGAAATATTTTTAGTGCGTGCACACATTTTACACATTAGGAATTATGTACAATTCCTGCTTGTATTACCGGTGGCGTTGGGACTGCTGTCCCCTGGAGTATTTACTTTTACCAGAATAATTTGAATTATCCATCCTCGGGCGGATAACAATTTCCTCCTACCTCTGTGTTGAAATATAACATGTACGCAGAATTGAGTTATCCTTTTTTTTTGTTACAAAAGTTGTCTGGTCGCATGGGCATTCACAAAGCAATACACTCACTTTCATAACGTATAATATAAACAGGAAAGTAGTATGTTCAGCCCTTTATAATTATTTCTCGGAAGTTGATGAAATATCATCTTTTTTCTAAGACATCACAGATAATTCAGGATGCAATATAAACTCGTTTCACTTCAACACGAACCAATATAGCCTACATTTTTATTTTGAATTTTTCTGCATTTTTCGATCTTTTAATGTGCATTGGTTATTTTTAAGGAAACATAGCACTTTGAATGAAAAATACAAAAGTAAAGTTTGATATTTCCGTCTTTGACTTATTTATTAAAATGTCAACAAAGTTATTTTTAATATTTCATGAGATAAATTTGCTCCGACGCCGGGTATTGAACCAGGGTCCTTGGTTCTACGTACCAAGCGCTCTGACCACAGAGCTACGCCGAATTCAATGAAGGAGGGGGGGGTTCGGTCCGGTGCTGGGGATTGAATTCGGCGTAGCTCAGTGGTCAGAGCGCTTGGTACGTAGAACGAAGGACCCCGGCGCCGGAGCGAATTCTTCTCCTCAAATTTTAATTGTCAATATTGCAGATATTATTCTGTAGGACACATTAATAAATCTATAATATTCTCATAGCTGCAGTGCATATGTCTCTACAGATTACTGTGCACTTAACTGCGGAATCCTGACCAAACAGTCACTCAACTGAGTGCGCTCCTAATATAATGGCAGTTGACATTGAACATATACGTCAACATATATGCCTAACTTGGAGTCAGGCCACAAAGGGAAACATTGAAGGAGGGGAGGGGGTTCGGTCCGGTGCTGGCGATTGAATTCGGCGTAGCTCAGTGGTCAGAGCGCTTGGTACGCAGAACCAAGGACCCCGGCGCCGGAGCGAATTTTTCTCCTCAAATATGAATTGTCAATATTGCAGATATTATTCTGTAGGACAAATTAATAAATCTATAATATTCTCATAGCTGCAGTGCATATGTCTGTACAGACTACTGTGGACTTAACTGCGGAATCCCGGCCAAACAAGTCACTCAACTGAGTGCGGTCCTAATATAATGGCAGTTGACATTGGACATATACGTCAACATATATGCCTAACTTGGAATCAGGCCACAAAGGGAAACATTGAAGGAAGGGGGTTCGGTCCGGTGCTGGCGATTGAATTCGGCGTAGCTCAGTGGTCAGAGCGCTTGGTACGTAGAACCAAGGACCCGGGTTCGATCCCCGGCGCCGGAGCGAATATTTCTCATCAAATATTAATTGTCAATATTACAGATATTATTCTGTAGGACACATTAATAAATCTATAAAGTTATTTTTGCTAATATATCTTATTACACGTGAACGTTTTCGCCCTTGTTATAGGCATCATCAGACAACTGTGTGGATATCTATATATATGGTGAATAAATCCATATTACATATTGCAAGAGTTTTACCAAAATTTACAAACTTTCAAATTTAAAAACCTTTTATAAACTTTTTAAAAAAGCTTTCGAATTCAAAAGTAAAGATAATTAATTAACAAAATTACATATAAAATTGTTTTAAGAGATTCATATTTAATAATATCATACTAAAATTGTCTATGGCAGATAATACATTTTACGAAAAACATGCTTCACTCTGTTATAGATAGATTATTAAATTTTTATTTTGCGCAGTGATGAATTTGGAACAACCTGTAGGTGGTCACTTATTTGGGAATGTGGAAAAAAGTAAATATGCATATTTTTAAAAAAATGTACGAGAAATGTCTCGAAAAGAATTCTGTAATTACACCTGAATCCAGAGTGTAGAAATTATTAGGGCTGTGCAAAGTGGTGTGGAATTTAATAAATTATGAAATTTAATTATTTCTAATAAAACAATGTACTTTCCTCTAATTTCCACTACTTTATAATGACACATGGAATGGAATGGAATTTAAATGAGGAGGCACGGATGACCCAGCACTGCGTCCTGTTGAGATCTATTGCACTATCCCTCAATATGGAATGAGTTGCGTGTCATAGATCCCCTACGCGCACCAACCCAACCACATGACTCCTTAACGACCGGTCCCTACAGCCGACAGAAATCCATATACCATTACTACTTCGGCAACTTCCCCCAAAGGCCTCCTGTCGGTCCTAGGCGAAACTCCTCCTCCGAGTAGGTCCGCCTCGGGTGTTCGTTGCAGAAGCCATCCAACGTCATTTAGCTACATTCCACGGAGGCCGGTCGAGAGAGCCAGTAGTTCCGAGAGGACGCCTGTAGAGTGATCTAAAAAATCAGAAACGGGATGATGAGGAAAAGATTATGGGGGAGGGAAGGAAGTGGCGAAGATGAGTGAGGTTCCAATCGCGTGATAAAGTTGCCTGGTATTCATCCATAGGAGTGAGGAGAAAAAAACCGAAAAACCTCACCCTGGCAATTCGTCCTGACCGGGAATCAAATCCGGGATATAATGACACATACTTCTGTACTGCATAGAAACTTAACAGTGTAAATACCTTTCCATTCATTCAAGCTTATTAACATAAAAAACTTTAAAATATAATCTTCATTACTTAAAAACGAAAAATAAGGAATATATTTCAAAACTTCAGAAAAAGACTATATATTTTATTAATTCCCAAAACTAATATTTTAAATAAACTACTTTCTAAAATTAAAATATTATAGTTATGATATTAACTACAAGAATACTCCTTGGAAACTATCCTCTATAACAGCCATAATTAATAAACTTAATATTCCTTTAATTATATTAAATCTAGACTCACCCACATTAAATATACTTAATATATAATTTAGCAATACGAACCAACTCCTCCGAAGTACTCCATTAATTTCTTGACTTTCAGTAGAATCTGTCATGCTTCATTGTTGCTTGCCATTTCAGCTATATTTTTAATTCACTTTAAACAACATCTTTTATGTAGCTTATAACGAAATACCAGGCAAGAATTTAATCCTTATTCAAACAGTTCATTAAGTAGAAATGTGGTCAAGCGTAATTTTAATAAAGGAAATTTAAAGGTTAAAGTTGGCGAAATGGAAACACCTCCACGTTTATGTAATTTGCACTGAATAATTAACTAAAATTTACATTGTACATTATTCGCAACACCGGAGACTGCATGAAATTTTGAGACTGAGTTATTCCGGAAATGTAAATGGCAGGATTAGTGTCAAGAAGGAAAGCGATGATATTTCTTGAAAAATTAAAATTTAACCATATGTGAAATTGAACATTGTTTTCTGGAAAAGAATGGTATCCAAGGTGGTAAGCTATTGACGAATTATATGACGTTTTTTAAATATGTTTCTGCCACGTCATGGTGTTGAAAGATGTTCTCTTTCATACACACATTTTATGCAGGAATGAATAATATTTGAAATTTGAGTATATTTTAAAGTGTATGTAATGTTTAGAACGTTTGAGTATAAAATTTAATAAAATAAAACGAGGTTGGGTTTAATGTAGGTCAGATGTGCTATTGAAATTATGAGTCAAGTTTTTACATCGTTTTGGGGCGTCGTGTTGAAACTTACAGCCAGCAAATAATCTTCTGTTTTAAGGTAAATTCAGCAATATGAATTGAAGTGTTGAATATATGAATTAAGAGGAAAATATTACCTTACAAAGAAAGTAATGGGTATGTGTGTGGCTGACATTACTGCAAGATAATATTCAATATGACAATAAGTTCATTTCACTAAACGTAGTATGTACATTGTTTATTTACATTATATACATTGTTTTGAACCATATGCTAGAATTTAATAATGATACTTATTACTTACTTACTTACAAATGTCTTTTAAGGAACCCGAAGGTTCATTGCCGCCTTCACATAAGCCCGCCATCGGTCCCTATCCTATGCAAGATTAATCCAGTCTCTATCATCATACCCCACCTCCCTCAAATCCATTTTAATATTATCCTCCCATCTACGTCTCGGCCTCCCTAAAGGTCTTTATCCCTCCGATCTCCCAACTAACACTTTATATGCATTTCTGGATTCGCCCATACGTGCTACATTCCCTGCCCATCTCAAACGTCTGGATTTTAAGTTCCTAATTATGTCAGGTGAAGAATACAATGCGTGCAGTTCTGTGGTGTGTAACTTCATCCCTCTTAGCCCCAAATATTTTCCTAAGCACCTTTTTCTCAAACACCCTTAACCTATGTTCCTCTCTCAGAGTGAGAGTCCAAGTTTCACAACCATACAGAAGAACCGGTAATATAACTGTTTTATAAATTCTAGCTTTCAGATTTTTTGACAGCAGACTGGATGATAAGAGCTTCTCAACCGAATAATAACACGCATTTCCCATATTTATTTTGCGTTTAATTTCCTCCCGAGTGTCATTTATATTTGTTACTGTTGCTCCAAGATATTTGAATTTTTCCACCTCTTCGAAGGATAAATCTCCAATTTTTATATTTCCATTTCGTACAATATTCTGGTCACGAGACAAAAATATACTTTGTCTTTTCGGGATTTACTTCCAAACCTATCTCTTTACTTGCTTCAAGTAGAATTTCCATGTTTTCTCTAATCGTTCGTGCATTTTCTCCTAACATATTCACGTCATCAGCGTAAACAAGAAGCTTATGTAACCCGTTCAATTCCAAACCCTGCCTGTTATCCTGAACTTTCCTAATGGCATATTCTAGAGCGAAGTTAAAAAGTAAAGGTGATAGTGCATCTCCCTGCTTTAGTCCGCAGTGAATTGGAAAAGGATGAGATAGAAACTGACCTATACGGACTCTGCAGTACGTTTCACTGAGACACATTTTAATTAATCGAACTAGTTTGTTGAGAATACCAAATTCAATAAAAATATTATATAATACTTCCGTCTTAACCGAGTCATATGCCTTATTGAAATCTATGAATAACTGATGTACTGTACCCTTATACTCCCATTTTTTCTCCATTATCCGTCGAATACAAAAAATCTGATCAATAGTCGATCTATTACGCCGAAAATAATAATAATAATAGTAATAATAATAATAATAATAATGATAATGTTAATGATAATGATAATAATAATAATAATAATAATAATAATAATAATAATAATAATAATAATATACATGACACTCGGGAGGAAATTAAACCTAGAATAAATGTGAGAAATGCCTATTATTATTCGGTTGAGAAGCTTTTGTCATCTAGTCTGCTGTCAAAAAATCTGAAAGTTAGAATTTATAAAACATAATACCGGTTGTTCTGTATGGTTGTGAAACTTGGAATCTCACTTTGAGAGAGGAACAAAGATTAAGAGTCTTTGAGAATAAGTTTCTTTGGAAAATATTTGGAGCTAAGAGGGATGAAACTACAGGAATATGGAGAAAGTTACACAACGCAGAAGTGCACGCATTGTATTCTTCACCTGACATAATTAGGAACATAAAATCCAGACGTTTGAGATGAGCAGGGCATGTAGCACATATGAGCGAATTCAGAAATGAATGTAGAGTGTTATTTGGGACACCGGAGGGAATAAGACCTTTGGGGAGGCCGAGACGAAAATGAGAGAATAATATTAAAATTAATTGAGAGAAGTGGGATATGATGCCAAGGATTGGATTAATCTTGCTCAGGATAGGGGCCGATGGCGGGCTTATGTGAGGGCGGCAATGAACCTCCGGGTTCCTTAAAAGCCATAAGTAATAATAATATTAATAATAATAATAATAATAATGATAATAATAGTAATAATAATACGAGTAATAATGATTTATATTAGCTGACAGAGTTGAGGCCGTAAGGCCTTCTATTCACTCAACCAGCAAAAAGTATACATACTTTACATGTTATAAATAAACTTAAAAGTTACAAAGCTACAACAAACTGAGTTCGATATAGCCTAAGTTATGTGTTGACAAGAGTTACTTATTAACAGTAAATACTATGAATTATTAATTAGGAATGAAATGCAAACTGTGTAGCAAAATAGCATTATCGGGATGAATATTCAAAGAACGAAATTACCATGTTCTCATTGGTAATTATCGTCAGTACAATTAGAATCAATTGCTAAGAAGGTTATCTTTTAAGCCATTTTAATTTTGTTTATTGTCTTACAGGCTCTAATTCTTTGTGACGAGGAATTCCATTAACTTGAAATGAATACTGTGAAAGATGAGTAACAGGTTGTTCATGAAGGGGTGTACTAACATGTCACAGATAAGTTATCTAGTATTTAAATCGTGGTAAGAGTATAGGTAAGAGAAACGAGACGAATGAGAGGTGCAGAATTCGACAGAATAAAGACAAAGAGTATAAAATTCTACATTCCTTGAGGCGGAGCCATGAAACACTTGAGAAGGACGGTGATTTTATGTAATCATTTCGTCGTATATCTGACGCACATGTTCTGAACTCTCTGAAGTTTTTTTGACAGTTCACAACTTGGGTCACTTAACAGAATGTCACAATAATCGAAGTGTGACAATACTAGCGACTCAAATAGTGAATGAAAGAACAAAATTATGTGAAAATTTGAGTCTTGCATTTTTTTATTAATTCTAGATTATGAAAACGTTTCTATATTTTATTTTGTACAGTGATTTAAAAATTAATGAATGAATTCTAAAGTCTTGACCTTATCTCTTCAAGCCTATTTCTCTTTCCTCTACTCTTCTTTGAAATCCTATGTTGTTACACTTCACTCTAAAGAGCATGTCTGACGATTTTGAAAATATGAAGACAATATGAACGGGATAAACAGATTTACAGTAAACGAAATTTCTCGTATTCGGACTACATCGCTCTCCGAGATGTAAATCTAAACAGATTGTGTGGCTAGACAGTTGAGGAATCATGTCTGTTACAAATACACAAGTTGTACACATAGCCACAATGTTGGTAATTAACCAAGCAACCATCAAAGCCGGATGAAACGATGCTTTCGGAGGTCAGTTGATGTTTAACTGCGGACTACACGTTTTCAGTAACAAACAAAATCTGCATGCAGAAATGGCATAGAGATATGTGTGTTTGAAATCGCTGTGGAGAAAGAACCACTTAATCTACGACAAAATGTTCTTCCACTACTACGATGTAACCCGAACTCCAGTAACGTTACATCTCAAATCCTAATGAAATTCTGGAGGGAGATGGATTTACAGATATGATCCGCATGATTGTTCTCCCAGAGACATATTATCAAAATCGTCTGAGATTGTTCGTGTACTGGATACGTCTGTCTGGGATAGTGACAGTCAGCAGTGATGTCAACTGATGCCCACAGGAGCAAGCGCGCGCTTTAGAGCCCAGGAGAGCCTGAGCGCTTTACAGCGGAAAGGAAAGAGACAGACGAAAGAGGAGGTATATGCCGCTTGGTCGAGCTATATACAGGGATTGCCAGCACTGATTCAATGGATAAAGGGAAGAGAATTTATTAAAACTGTATCCATGTTAATTTTTAGATTTGTCTGAGAAGTATAAAGTTTTAATTTTAATGTTCATTTTTCACAAGTTTGCTTTTTTATTCAAAAGGAATATTTTCTCAACTTTTTTTATAGAAAAGTGAAATTTTCAGATATGTTTGTTTAGTAGCCGTATAGTACTAAAACAATGTTTTCGTAAATCTAATATATCGTAAATACGTATTACTGAAGATAGTGTATTAAAATGTTTGAAAATATTCGCATGGAAAATGTTTGTAAGGAAATGAATTAATAAAGCAAATACTGTTACATCACAAACAAAAGATATGTGCGTATGTGTTGGTAAAACGTCAGCCCTATAGCTTCAGCAGATTTCGAGATAATTTAATATTCTGATAACAGAAAGTTGTGCATCAATATCACCTAAAAGCATAATGCGATAAGAGTTTTATTATGTAATATTAGTTACAGTTAAAACATACACCTAGACAACTTTGCTTTGTACTATAATATTGTTTATGCTCGACCATGCCGAAATGTAGTAAAACCTGGTAGCAGATCTTTAATGTATGTCATTAAAGTACACCTACTCATTAAAGGTCAGGTCTTTCAGCCAATGACGACTCAGGTTACAACTGTTCAGCCAATGAAAGGTCAGCTTTCTACCGTTATAAAACCGCAAGTATCGATTATTCTCGGATATGCAATCGAAAGAGAATTAGCGAAAAGTCACGAAGGCTGGAAATCCTATACTGTCGCAGAAGGTTATGTTCTGTTACTATAATAATTAGCGTTAATTGTAAATAATATTCAAATAAATGCAATTTGTCATCTCGTTTTTCAATGTCTAATTTAATTTTAATGTTATCTCTGTAGGTCCTTATGGCCTAGCAAGGTCAATGTGAACATCTGTTCCTCGGAAAAAATCAATACTTTCGCGTCTGCGCACATCTCACAACATACGGGACATTGGCCAAAGTCAGTTACAAGAAAATTAATAATATCAAGTTAGAAATATGGTCGAGCACTAAAAGTTGTATGAAACTCGCCTATAATGGTAATTAAGAAGCTTGTATAAAAATTATGAAACGAGCGCAAGCGAGTTTCATAAATATCCATACTCGCTTCTTAATTACCTTCATTATAGGCTCGTTGCATAATGTACTATTTGATTACTTTTATAAGGCTAAAGGTACCATCAATATCAATTTCAACTTATCATGTCATATTGAGTGTGTTTCTTTGGGATAACAATTTCTTTATGAATTATGTGTTTAATTCACTTAGTACAGTATAGTTGTAGTTATTATAGAATTTGTGTGAATATTCCCTCTTTACTCTTTATTATGTTATTAACGTTTAAAACATAACTGCAATATTAGGCTAAGAAATAGGTGTTAGTACTTTCGTTTTACAGACAATATAGAAAATAACAAAAATATTTTGGTTTCAAGAATTGGATAACTGTCGTAGGTACAGAAAATTGCACGGGTCAGAATATTTCCTTCCACAAACTTGAATAGAGCACGAAGATTATAATTTTGATGATAAACATAACATAGTGATACAACTACACATGGTAATGTTACAGCTGTAGTCAAAGAAAATTTTTGAGCAGTTTAAATTTCTGCTCCTTCTAATACAATACCATACGAAAACAAACATTAAGAATGTAACTTTTCTTCAGTTTCTTCCAACATAATATTATTTTGTTATCTTTATTCCGCATAATTTTATGTCATAATTGCAGTTTCGATATAATATGAAATGTATTTACTTACTTACAAATGTCTTTTAAGGAATCCGCAGGTTCATTGCCGTCCTCACAGAAGTCCGCCATCGGTCCCTATCCTATGCAAGATTAATCCAGTCTATATTATCATATCACACCTCCCTCAAATCCATTTTAATATTACCCTCCCATCTACGTCTTGGCCTCCCCAAAGGTCTTTTTCCTCCGGCCTCCCAACTAACACTCTATATGCATTTCTGGATTCGCCCATACGTACTACATGTCTTGCCAATCTCAAACGTCTGGATTTAATGTTCCTATTTATATCAGGTGAAGAATAGCCTCAATGCGTGCAGTTCTGCGTTGTGTAACTTTCTCCATTCTCCTGTAACTTCTTCTGTGAAATGTGTGTGCCTATTAAAAAAATATCTATATAAATTTTCTTTTGTCAGCCATATTTTATTGTGTACCAAAGTTATATTTTAATGTAATTATTTTTGGTAATTTTTTTTCTCTTATATTTGGGTTTATTAGAACAGTTTGTTGTTTGTTATTTTATTGCTTCATTTCTTCTGAGCTGGATATTCTCAAAACATTTTGCTTTTAGTCTTTAATATCCAATTTATTTCCAAGCTGTTCCCTTACTTTCTGGCTCCTTATATTATCTCTTGGGTAACACATACCAAGAATCTCATAAAATACATTTGTGCTGCTTCCAACCTTCTTTTATCTTGAGTCGTTAAAAAACAAGTTTCACTGTTATAAATCAGGGCACAGACCTACCTTCCATTGTTCCTCTTTTAATACTTTTGTATTACAAAAGAAAGCCATGAGAATTATCTGTGGTGATGGGCCAAAAGAACACAGTAAACTTTATTTTAAAATAATATTTTCACTCTTCTATTTTTATATAGGCCTATATTGCAGAGACAGTTGTAAGTAATATTAATCAGCTTCGGCCGAAATTACAGGAGGAATTGGGGCTCGCGTTCCATGACGGGAGTTCTATGCATTATGCTTTAGACCACAATTCTATGGCACAGGATGCACTAGAAATAGACCGCTAAAAACCTAGACGACAGCTCTGACTGTAATTTATTCTTCTGTTGTATTTACTCTCTCTGTTTTATTTTTTCTTTTATTTTTTCTCTCATTTACACTATCGTCAATGTCATAATTTATTTATAATTATCTATTTATTTATAATATCTATTTATTTATTCTGGCGAAGTTAAGGCCATCAGGCCTTCTCTTCCGCTTAGCCAGAAACAGAAGAAGCTGATACAGTTTTACAGACTAATATTTAAAGAATACTAATAAAAATTTATATTGTTATAAAAGCACAAGTCGAGTAAAATAATGCAAACATATTAAATAATACTTACAAATTAATTTAAGTCTAGAAGTTACACTCAATGAATATGCAAGGGGTTAGTGAACCAATATTACAAATTACAAGAATAACAAATTCAAATGTAAATTATAATTATACAACACTGTGGAGAATTACATATATAAACATATACTGGGTGTTCATTTCAAAGTGTGTCATGACGTCACTGCTGATGAGTCAGCGATTTCAAGCGAGTTTCAGCTTTTGTGTCGGAGAAGTTGCCTATTAATCAAGGTGTTCAATCTGAACTTGAGAACGTGTACGGTATAACTTGAACGTCGTAGCAACAGATGGCGGTCTGTACGGTCTGTGTCTACCATAACCTCTTTCGAACTGTGTTTTGCGCAGCCAAGTCGTACGCAAGGTATTTGTTATCATCGGTTGCGTACGGCAACATTCCACAAGACAAATCAAATGCTCCTTCCAAGTTAATGTCAACAAATATGTAAGTAATCGCCTTAACCCTCTCCCCATATCCCGACAGTAAGAAAAAACTCACCTCAGTACATGTTCCGAAACAGTTCACATTCCTGTCACTACCGGCGTTATCGTACGTATCGGTAAGTACTCTTCTGAATGAACGCCGTACTTGCTAGGCAACTTCTCTGGCAGATAAGTAATACGCCTCTGCGGAAGTGTAGGAAGATTGAATTCTCTTGGCTCATCGACTAGCCACATGACGGCATACAGCGAGCCATGACACACTTTGAACTGAACACGCAGTACAAACAAAGGAGAATTAAATCTGAATACTGGTCACGTGTTTAAACAATTCACTTTTAAATTGCAATATCGTTCGACAGTTCCTGAGGAAGCTGGGTAGGGAGTTCCAGAAACGAATTGCTGATACTGTGAAAGAGGAAGAATAGTGACCTGTTTTATGGCAAGGCATTGATGATAAAGTGTCATTTTTAGAACGAGTACTCATTCTATGATAAGAGGATAAGAAATTAAAACGCACCGAGAGATATTTATGCGAAGGAGTATTGATGATGCGTTATAGGAAAAATTTTAGTGAATGGATATATCTTTGGTCCTGTAATCTTACCCATTGGAGCGTTTCAAGAGAAGGTGTAATGTGGTCGTATTTGCGGATGTTGCAAATGAAAAGTACAGTATACAGGCATTATGAACGCGCTGCAATCTTTGAGTTAAGTTAGAATTTAAATCTGTTAGTAGAATGTTTATATAATTATCTATATTTCTTCAGTTCTTATATCTTAGTAACTTTCAGAGTGGGTCCCTAATAATGAAGCAGAATATTCAATTTTACAGGAGAGAGGGAAAACATTTTGATATCTTGATAACAAACAAATTGCTGATATTTACGGTCATCATGCACTCAGCTGTGCGAGGAGCAAGGGTCGCATTCCCAGACATAATCACTCAATGATACCATTAAAAGATCTCTGACTTATTGTGGCATCCCGTCTCTTTTGGAACCATTAGGTTTTAGTCGCGCGGATGGTAAACGACCCGATGGTCTCACCTTAATTCCATGATCTAGAGGAAAATCTTTAATTTGGGACTCCACTTGCATTGATACTCTAGCTCCATCTCGCTTGCCGAATACCTCCAGACGCGCAGCATCTCCTGGTGAATTAGCCGTTAGGAAAAAAGTCAATAAATATGCTCATCTTTTAGACAATTATATCTTTAACTCCTTTGCTGTGGAGACCTTCGGTCCTTGGAGTCATGAAGCTAAAATTTTGGTATCTCAAGTCGGCCAAATTTTGATCTCCATTACTGGTGATAGCCATTGCACTACTTATTTGCGTCAACACGTAAGTATTGCTATTCAACGCGGAAATCCAATTAGCGTTTTAGGTACTGTACTCTTCCCGAATCCAACCCTTTGGACGAACTCTTTATTCTGTAACATTTATTAAGTTTTCTGTATGTAAATATTTAAAGAGTCCACTGCAAGAATGATGGATGTCACTTTCTTGTCGAAAATGAACCAAGACTGTGAATGCATAACTTAAGACATGTAGAATGTACATACAGAGTTATATGGCATTAACACTGACAGTCATTGTCCAGTAATGATCGGAAAATCACATTTAAGCTTTGGGCGCTAAGCATTTCAAACTTTCAATTGCTTCTCCTGCAAAATGTATTCCAAATGACATCCATCATTCTTGCAGTGTACTCTTCATTTGTATTTAGTATTATGAATTCAATATTAGCATACTGAATTTATGTTGAAATAGGTAGATTAATCATATGTCGTATTTGTGTAACAATGTAAAACTTCACTCAAATTTGATATCGTAATAATTTGTTGTTGTCTGATGTTGCTGAAATGGCGAAAACGTTAGCAACCAAATTAATGTGATGTAATAACAATATTTAGTATGTTCGATAAGGTAGAACAAATTAATTCATACTGTTTATTAAATGGAATGAAAGGTACAAACGGAATTAATCTTTTTTTTTTACAAATATCTGTTCTAAGAGGGTATTTAAATATTTTCTTGTAAAATTTGTATCCATGCCTGGACATAAGATGTGTTTGCAGAAAAGTTGGAAACACTTTTTATAGGGGTGAAATATAACCTCTTTTTATTCCATGTTGAATCTTTCGTACACTACTTTTAACACTTGAATATAAATAATTGATTAAATGGCGATCTTACTCCTGTTAATTATGTAAGCATGTGCGGCTTACAGCTGTTTCGGTGCTATTCGACGCCATCCTCAGATCCTACTAGATCTCGGCGCTATTTCAACTCAAACACAAGAACACAAGAAATACATCACACTAACATACGAAAACAAAAACACACACAAGATCGCAACCTCATTCAGAAAACAGAAATACAACATAGCATACAGAACAGAAAACACAACACTAAGACATCTCAACACACAACACAAACAAATAAATACAACCACACAGGTGTATACAAAGTCACATGCAATATTTGCGACAGTTTCTACATTGGACAGACAGGCAGATCATTCCAAACTCGATACAAAGAACATATTAAATCAATAACCAGGGGACACAATACATCTACATATGCCAAACACATAACTAATGCTAACCACACACATGATAGCCATCGAACCTTCCAGCAGTTTTGTTCCTATTTCGCTGCAGAGTGACGTCATTGTTGTCCACCGATCCGGTGAGATTCGGAATACGCTGAATACACACCTATAATCTAACCTGTCACATATACTATACACTTAATAGTAGGCCTAACATTCCTCACGTTTATTACACATATTTCGCATCTTCATTCCGAAAGCAGAAATACAACATAGCATACAGAACAGAAAACACACTACAAAGACACCTGAACACACAAAAAACACAAACAAATAAATACGACCACACAGGTGTATACAAACTCACATGTAATAGTTGCGACAAGTTATATATTGGACAGACAGGCAGATCATTCCAAACTCGATACAAAGAACACATTAAAGTAATAACCAGAGGACACAATACATCTACAAATGCCGAACGCATAACTCATGCTAACCACACTTACAATAAGATAAACACAGACATGGAAATCCTACACATACAACCAAAAAAACAAAAACTCAACACACTAGAAGAATATGAAATATACAGACACACTAAAACACACCCCAGTCAAATTCTCAACACACAGATCAATTTCAGAACACACACACTATTTGATACAACTCTTTATCACCCGAACGCACCCACACAACAGGCAGCGAAGTTGAGATAGCGCCGAGATCTAGTAGGCTCTGAGGATGGTGTCGAATAGCACCGAAACAGCTGTAAGCCGCACATGCTTACATAATTAACACGAGTAAGATCGCCACTTAATCAATTATTTATACTCTTTATTATTTTTTAAAATTACGAAGCTGCTCTTCAACTCAATCGAAATGCAGTATAAGACTCACATTATTTGTTCTTCACAACTGAATTAGCACCAACCGTCCAAGTGTAACCTAACGAAAGCGGCTGCAATTGGATGAAGTTTTCCCTTGTCGCTGACAGTTGAGAAACACTTCAAATCGAGACAGCTCCTGCCTTTTCCTGGGGACAGATGGATTGAGTGTGAGCTCCTTCGCACACAGAGTAACCAAGCATTCCGGTTCATTCTCACAATGAAAGTTTTAATGTTTCACTTTCTTCAAGTTCAGATTACCCTTTCTTTCCAAGGCAGAAACATTACTCATGTATGTAGAGAAACGTTATGACCAGGAAGCGCATTTTCGTTCCCAAACAAGTAAGAAAAGTTAGGCCTATCAGTTAGTATATCCTGGAGTTTCAGGGTTCAAGCTCTAACCTTAAATGCTTATGTCAGGACGCTACGAAAGGTAACACCTAGTTTAGTAAATAATAATAATAATAATAATAATAATAATAATAATAATAATAATAATAATAATATTTTTTATTTTTTATTTTATTTATTTATTTATTTATTCATTTATTTTTTATTTATGCCTATAACAGGGCAAAGCCCCAATTACAATAGACAGTACAGATATTCGTTAAAAATAACATAGAATTGCATATAACATGAAAAAAGAGATGAAACAGATACAAATGCAAGATACAAGTGCAAATACAAATTAAAATGGAAAATGAGAAAAGGAAAAAAAAAAGCACAGACAAATAGATACTACCTAAATAAAAGACACAGATACAGATATAAATGAAAAATAGTTAAATATAGATATCATAGCCAAAAATGTAAAATGTAGCTATAATTGGCAAATTACAGAGTAACAAATAGCAATATTATATAAAATCAACTACCTTCAGTATATTAATAAGAAAATGTTTGTATTCCATGTAAGAAATGGAGAAATCAAGATCCCATGTTTTACATATTTCATTGAAATTTGAACACATTTTTAACACTGGTGAATTTTTATGTGCTGAAGTGTTTGGTTTTTTATAATATAACAATTGACGATTTCTTAAATTTGATGTTCTAGCGTTAATCTGGATTTGTGATAATATTTCGCTGTTATCCAGTGGACCGTTGAATATTTTATATAATAAAAGTTGTTCAGCAAGTAATCTACGACTTCCAAGAGACATTAAATTAAATTCAGCAAGTAGATTGTTGTACGAAATTTTGTTATAATAATAATGATAATAATAATAATAATAATAATAATAATAATAATAATAATAATAATAATATAGCATGGCAACTGTAAGTGGGATAACCACTAAATTGAAATGGTCTGTCCAGCTACTTTTTAACTACCTAATCGCAATAACACTGCGAAACTAGCGCTCTGCAAAATATATATTAGTGCTACATATGATAGGAAATATAATTAGATCGATGATAATATTGAACTAGTATATACTGTATAATATATATTATAGAAAATAATAGCAAACGTGATACACATTAACTGTATATACTCTATAAATACAATAATTCATTTAACAAAATCAGCTCCTTTACGGCAAACAAAAATATATATTCTGACATTATTAAATTCATACCTTTAACCATAACTGACAGTAAAACTTTGTTTAAGCTAAGAAAATATTCTTCCTACGTCACAAGACGTTACAGTGACTTTGATCAAGGTCTTTGAAAATAAGGTGAAGCGGGTAGACCTATGTCTTCAAGAAAATGGACGACATTTTCAGCATATTCTGTAGATTAAGTAAGTGTTTTGGAATTTCAATATTATTAATTTATTATTACCATATTTAGAATTTGTCACTTCATAAAGATTTTATATTCATTCACAGTACCTAGCGCCCTCTATTATTTATTCCACTGGCCCAACTAGTGGAATTCCTCAAGGATCAATATTAGGTCCCCTACTTTTTCTAGTGTTTATAAATGATCTGGCCCCTCTCACAAAAGATGTAGGTCATCCCATATTATTTGCAGATGACACAAGTAGAGTAATTACAGCCAATAACTCCAACACATTCCAATCTTCAACAGAGGGAATTCTCTTCAAAATATGTGATTGATTCTCAGTCAATAAATTGGTATTAAATTGTAACAAAACTAACATAATTCAATTTAAATCCTGTGAAAATTCAACCTCGCAAATTTCTAGCGCTATAATTAACAACAGATCCCTATTAGAAACAACGACAACGATATTTCTTGGCTTAAAAATCGATAATGTGTTAAATTGGAAAAATCATATTAAAGAAATTACCCCCAAACTAAATTCAGCTTGTTTTGCTATTAGATCTATGCAAAAGACAGTATATATCAATACCTTAAAAACAATATACTTTGCATACTTCCACTCGATAATGAGTTTTGGAATAATATTCTGGGGAAATTCCACATATAGTAACAGTATATTTCTATTACAAAAAAGAGTAATTAGTAGGTGCCAAATCTAGGGAATCTTGTAGGACTATTTTTAAAAAATTACAAATAATGCCCATGGCTTGTCAGTATATCTTTTCATTAATAATCTTCCTCGTATGTAATCGTGAAAACTTTGTAACTAATTCAACAGTTCATAGCATAAATACACGTCAAAAGAATGACTTTCATACTCCATCGGCAAGTCTATCGTGCTATAAAAAAGGAGTGCGTTATATGACAGTAAAAATGTTTAATAGCCTCCCTATCGATATAAAAAATGAAACTCAAAACATAAGATTATTTAGGACCAAATTAAAGAAGTACCTAATTTCTCACGCCTTCCATTCTGTAGGTGAGTTCATGACATTCAATAACACTTCATGAAATTGATACTAAAACTATGTGTTGTACTAGTATACTATATTGTAAACCTCATCTATATATATATACATATATATATATATATATATATATATATCATCTAGACAGTGACTATAAATTAAGACTTTATAATAGTATTAAGGTTTTTGACTTGTTCCATATTCTAGCTGTAAAGCAATGTATGAATACTATGGAATGTTAATAAATACAATACAATACAATATCATAACACTCCATTCTCCGTATCTAGCGCGCTCTCGGTTATTCCACTAGTGCGGAAAAAGTTCTGACTCGTTCTGTATAACAAGACATATATAAATACATCGGCTTAGAGCGGCAATATTTACTATAAAAATTACGGTACTAAAAAGCCTGAATTCCATTGTGTCGCAATCAGACATTTTTCCCATTATCACTTTCTACGATATTACGTAACACTTGTGAATTCAACTTTTATACTTGATCTTTTATTCTATCCTCTCTTCCTGATACAATTTGTATCCACTTCAAAGCTCTCCAATCGAGCTACATCCCTGCAGTGGAAGGTTGTTCTAAAATAGCAAAGAGAGTTGAATTTTTATTTCATGTGAAATATTCACGCTCCTGACAATTCTTTATATATCACTGCTTTTAGACAGAAGATTGGGTTTTTGTTCCGCGAATAAGATGATTTGAGCTATGCATTACTAAAGAACAGAGACATACATTTTCTACTTGTTCTTCTATAACGGAAACTTCCATATTATTATTAAATATAATATTCCAAAGAAATGTGCCCATTGATTCATTGGCTGCAGGTATTTATTATATTGTCACTCCGTCATTAACTACGCCAGGGATGAGACGATATTAGCTCCCAATCAAGGTAGAAGAGCTCGACCTTGATCACGAGCGCATAGCGCATCCACTATAACGTAGACAACAGGGATGTACATGCACATGCAGCGAATAAAGGCAGCAATTATTACAATAACTTGCGTTACTAAATTTCTGGCTATGTAATAGGGCTAATTACTCAGTTATTTAATATACATGTACATATATAAACAAATCGCAAAGGGAAGGGTTTTTAGGAACAAAAGAGAAATAGAAAAAGTTAATTGTATGCAAACTATTTTCTTGTTAAAAGCAATCATTTATTATGTAAATGCTTCACTTCATTGGTTAGGAGAAACTAATAGGATCTACCTCCTCTACGTGTGTGATCTCTAAGTAGTTTTGAGTATCTGTTGAAAAAATAATAACGACAATATTGATTGTATGATTGTGAAAATGTAGTCCTTACCCTCCAGTCGTGATTATGTAATGAGTTTTCTTAGAGTGGTTTGTGAGATGCATGTAACACAAAAAAACAAATTGATTAAATTAAGATATTGAGAGCCATCGTAATTTTTGGGGTCAATCATTTAAGGGGATATGTATGATTTTTAAAGCTTCCACACTTTTCAGCCAAAAATTTGTGAAATTTAAACTATATAAACAGATCTATAATAATATCATCTGTACAAAATTTGGTGCAATTAGGTCTAATAATTTTTAAATTATATTTTTAAGTTTATTTTATATTGACGTTACTAAAAAAAGCTCCTTGCATCAATGTTTTCAAAATGTTTAGTTCATATTTGCTCAAAATCTTGAAAATAGTTATTGGAATAAAAGTGAATTGGCTTTTTTGGGCTTAGTAATAGTATAAGTTAAAGTGCAATCAAAGATAAAATATTATTTCTAAATTAAAGAAACACGTAGTCTAATAAAAGTAAATAGCCAGAAACAAGCAACAAATAAAACAACAATACATTTCAAATAAAGAAATGAAAGGAATCTAGATACAATCTACTGACCCAAATGTAAATTAATTTATCTTCGATGTCAATTCCGAAATCTATTTATTTCTCTCTTCTCCTGAATAATGCCTATATATTTTTTTAATGTTGCGTCTCATAATGCCGTTTTATGTTGCTTTTTTTGCAAATGATATTTTTTTTACACAAACACTGGACTTCATCACCATGTTCGACGAAGCATAAATATTGTATCTTCCACTCTTCCTTGAAACTTTATTGTATGAGCGCTTTTGTTCCGTCATGATGCTCTGTGTTCTAAGATCTGTACATCCTTTAGCAATGTTTACAGGTAAAAGAGCTCCGCGCGCGCGCTGCGGGCAGAAAATAGCTCTCGCCCGCAAATATTAGTCACCATCGCAAGACTGAACTACGCTGTGTCAACAGTGAGAACCTTCAAGTCTGTGGAAATTATGGTAACAATATGGTTATATTTACGGTGACCAGACGTCCTCTTTTTTATGCTTTTGTCCGGTGTCCAGGGGGATTTTTATTAAAAATCAAGAAATGTCCTCCTTTTCGTAATCTGAATGCCTGATATTTTGAAATTATATGATTAGACGCCTTTTTCAAGAAACTTGCCTGTAGGTGGCAGCAGCATCGACGGGATATAGCTTAGTCTTTGTCAACAATCATAGTAACTCTCTTTGGTTCCCCTTGTTATGGTCGTTGCTCACAGGTACACAGAGGCAGCTCATTGACTGAGGCAAGTGAGGCCGGGCCTCAGTCACTTAGCTTAACTGAAATTAAATTTTGTGTTTTTATATAATGTATTAGTTATATGAATGAAGCATATGTCGCTGTAGAAGCATTTGAAAACTTTGTGATGTATATATATCTGTTTTGCAGTAAAATTTGCTCCTGAGGCCAGGATCGCTCGTGCCGGGTTCTGGCTTGTGATCTATATAGATCTGTTTTGCAGTAAAATTTGTTCCTGAGGCCAGGATCGCTCGTGCCGGGTCTGGTGTCTGCATTTACTTTTTTTTCGCGGGCTTTGAGCTTGCGTTTAAAACGTTGTAGCTGAGGCACAATTCGTCCAGCCTCGTGGCCTGGTCAGGTTTCACTCCTCCATCCATGGACCGGCCTCAAGGGTAGTGTGGGGTGGGAATAGCAATGGTGACTTGTCTTCCTAAATAGGCCATAAATAACAAAAATTCCAGCTCTTTGGCAGGCAGAGACCCACACTATTCTCTCCCCTTATGCCTTAGTTTATGACTCAAGCGAGGGTGTTGTACTATTGTACTTCGAAGTACAGTAGTGAATCTGGGCCAATGTTGTTATGTATTTCGGGAAAATATAAGCAGAAACAAATGCGAGAAATAAGGATGGTGTAATTAATTCATTGTTAGAGTGTCCTTTTTCGAGAAGAATTAATATTGAAAGAAAGGAAGTTTAAAATAAAGAGAGAGTCTATTAAGATACCCACGACATCGCTGACAATTTTTCTGACGGATAGTCTTAAAACGCGAGTTTCTATTGCATCCTGGTATGGGCAACATAAATGGTTAGGTGGTAATGTGGTGCAAAATAAAATTCTCTGTTGGCCTTGCTGTCAAGGGAAAAAAAATAAAAAGAAAAGAAAGAAAGGGGAATTTCAGCACATAATATGGGTTGCTTCATCACACTGAAACAATCACTGAAACTCACAGCATAACAGCTTATTTGGTGAGTGAAATTATTATTTTTCATTACTAGTAATAATAATAACAGTAATAATGATATTAATAATATAATAATAATTAATATCATAAATAAACATTTCCTATCGAAGGCACTTCAACTGGTTGCATCTGGCCGCACCGAGGATTTCGATCACCGGCCGCTACCGCAGGTAGATAGTAAATCTAAATAGATATTTTCTGTCCTCTTTAATAATTATAGTTCCCTTGATTTTCATATGTAGCTAACTGTAAAATGATTATTATTACAGACGTGGACAAATTATTAGCAAAATTGAAGATTTTTATTATATATTTTTACAAAATATGATTCTTCAATTTAGATTACAGTTGACATTTTTGTGTATTTCTAAATTATTAGCAAAATTGAAGATTTGTATTGTATATTTTTCAAAATTTAACTCCTCAATTTGGACTATATTTGATATTTTTGGATATTTACAAATTATTAGCAAAACTGAAGGTTTTTATTGTATATTTTTACAAAATTCGATTCTTCAATTTGGACTACAGTTGACATTTTGGATATTTCCAAATTATTAGCAAAACTGAAGATTTTTGTTTTATATTTTTACAAAATTTGACTCTTCAATGCAGTTGACATTTTTGATAATTTACAAATTGTTAGCAAAATTGAAGATTTTTATTATATATTTTTACAAAACTTGACTCTTCAATTTAAACTACAGTTGACTTTTTGCATATTTCTGTCTACTGTAATGATGGAAATATGCAAAATTGTCAACTGTAGTCTAAATTGAAAAGTCAAATTTTGTAAACAGAATTATCATAAAAATCGTCAATTTTGTTAATAATTTGTCCACGTCTGTAATTGTTTTCATAATTATTTTGTAATAAAATAGATATTAACATACTATGCCCTATGCCCTGTGCATTCAAAAACTTTATCACTGACTACACTTCACGCGGCGGGAGCTGGAATAGGAACGTCCATCTTCAACCAATGCAACGAAGCTACTGAGAGCACTCGGGAAGTTCCGCTAGCGCATGCGCCATGCCAGGACATTACTCTATCACGTGCACGCAGTCGCTTCGCGCAACATATGGTTTGCTAGCTGTGGGACGAGTGAGAAAGTGTTACTTTATGGACCCGCCTCTTATGCAATAAAAATTTATATAGAGAAAATTTGATTAAATTTTAGATTAAATAAGCGCCAGCTTAACTTCATTCGACAAAGGAAAAAATTTTCAAACCTAAAAATTAAGCGTCAACAAATTAAGAACATATGATAAGAAAAATTATATTACAATTTCAGTCAACAACTTATCAGATTGGTACAAAAAACAAGTTTAGTTACAATGATCAAATTATAATTTTTTTAAGTTTGTTATTTAACGATGCTGCATCAACTACGAGGTTATTTAGCGTCGATGAGATTGGTGATAGCGAGATGAGGGTGAGGATTCGCTGTAGATTACCTGGCATTCACCTTACAGTTAGGGAAAACCTCGGAAAATACCCAAGCAGGTAATGAGCCCAAGCGGGGATCGAACCCTCGCCCGAGCACAGCTTCAGTCCGGCAGGAAAGCGCCTTAACCGACTGAGTCGCGCCAGTGGCTCATTTTATAATTCTTGGTATAATGTGATCATTGCAACAAAACTTGATAAGTTGTTGACTGAAATTGTAATATAATTTTTCTTATATATTATTCAACTTATCTGAATTTTAACCTCAACATGACTTTTAAATTAAGAACAGCTGTAAACAAATAACCGTGCTTGAAAATTTCATGCTTTTAAGTGCCCTCCTAATGCATAAGTATGTGTTAATTCGTTTCTCCGAGGTAAAACGAAACTTCAACGTGCTCATAATTTGTGTGTATGTTTTGTAAGCATTGTTCGTAAATATGATCATATTACTCCATCGCTGGAAACAATAGTTGGCTTAAACTAGATAAGAAAAGAAATTTACATTCACTTCTCCTTCTCTTCGAAATTTTGAACTCTTCTATTCCTTCGTACCTGTCGTCTCGCTTCACTTACCTTTCTTCCCACCACAATCTGAACAACGCTCTCGCCATGAAACAATACTAACAATACCATCCCATCGCACCTCCTCATACTCATCCTCTTTCACAGTAGCCCTGCCAAGACTCTGGAATTCGCTACCTGCTAGCGTCGGGGACTGTAGAAATAAAATTGAATTCAAACGCAAACTTACTAGGCACTTGGTCAGTAATTGAGACTCGTTCAGACATGGTTTCTTGTAAATAGTTCTCTTAATCTATCACAAAAAATTTCAATATCCGGTAATTTCATCACTATACAATTTTGTTATTCAGTAAATACAAAAATCTTCTTTGCTCTTAACTTCTATGATAAAATGTCTAGCTTTCATTAATCAGGTAATCTTGTCGTACTTTAATTTTCATTGTAATTGTAATTGTAAATTTAAATATTAATTGTAATTTTATTCTTCATATTATAGTTGTAATCTCCTCGTAGAGGGGCAGAGAAGGCCTCACGGCCTTATCTCTACCAGGTTAAATAAATAAATACTACTACTAATACTAATACTAAAACGTAACACACAAAAAATACGTCCTCAATTAATTATTTGCTAAGCCGTTCCATAAATTTAGCTTTTTGATTTTCTATTTTCGACGTGATTTCCAATCATCTGTCATTTTTATAGAATTTCATACATTTTAAATCATATCCCTGCGGTATGTTTCACGTTGTATATATAGTCTGGTTTCACTTACCAATTTCAATCATTAACACATACATGAGCTCATTATTGTCTTTAATTCTAACAGGCTTAAACCAAACGTATCATGCTTTGTTCGCTGCGGATTTAACGCAAAACAACGTAATGTATTGGTTTATATACATCATATTACACGTAGACAGTAATTAATGATATAGCTTGTCGCATTCACTGAACTAATGCTTATAATAAATCCATGTTATATGCTTCACATCCAGTTCATGAAATCGCAAAACTGGCCCAGTATTTTTGTAATTCAAGAGTTTGATAGCTTCGACAGTTTAAGCTTGCGGCCGGAATATCGACAAGAGTGTGTGAAATTATTAATGACGCTTAGCACACGTACTACTTGTTCAATTGAATTGTCTCTTTTTCAAGGGTAGAATGTTTTCAGAAAGAAATGCACTCCAGGTCAGCCCCGTGCACGCTTAGCTCGTACGATCGTGCTCTTGCCCCGCTGTCAAGGTCACTCAACAGCTGTTCGGCTCTCCGGTCCAAGCTCGCAGCCTCAGTGGCGTGCGTTGTAGAGTTCTATGACTCGTAAGCCCGATTGTATAAACCATTTAATCTTAGATCAGAGGTTAAATTGATCCTTGTTTCAGCTGAACTTGGAATTTTGTGTTGTATAAAGTCTAATCTGAGATTAATTTGTCTCAAACTAAAGTCAACTTAGACTGAAGAAATTTCTCCGATTAAGTCAGATGATCCAAGTTCAGTTATTTCTTTTCTGTCTGAAATATACAAGTGACACTGTGCAAATAAAATATCCATTATTATTAATATTAATAGATATATTAGGTACATTTATATATATTTACTAGCCGTACCCGTGCGCTCCGCTGCACCCGTTAGAAATAAATATAAAGTAATTACATAATTAAAATAGGACATTTGATCCAGGGAACATTCGTGTTTGATATACGGATAAATCGTTTATTATGTTACTTAATTTAAATTGTATTTGCATAATTAAAATGCGATAATTTTGATCCAGGGACCACTCATTTGGTCATAAAAATTATTTTAGGAAATACAGGACACGAATGTACAGAATAGCCTATCAAGTTTTCTGTGCATAAGCTATTTTAATCTTACCTGTCCTCGATTCACTTAGAAGTTACTGTAATAAAATTATAGCATTATGTCATCTAGAGAAACTATACTTTCCAATGGTGAATTAATAATTAATTATACAAATCGGTTAATTTAGCTTCCGATATTACTTCATAGAAACACAGGAACATTATCTGTAGGCTATCTTTCATAGCTTTCAATTTTTGTGTCCAAGGCCCCTTATAGACGAAGTCATTTGTTTTTAATTCATTACACGGCCTTAGATGGCAGTTATTTTAATTTTAAAACTCATTTATCTCATTAAATATCAGTCCTATCAAAATTTTTCAAGGAATAAAACTTATCGCAAATTATTTTTAAAGAAACTTTTGGTATGTAATATAATCAATAATAAGCGAGATATTTCGATTTATTTAATTGAGGCCCCCTTACAACCCCCCTTTTAAATAATGTATTTTGAATGCCATATAGCCTAAAATCTAAGTTACAACAAACTTAATTTATATTCCAATTTTCATCGAAATCCGTTCAGCCATTATCGCGTGAAAAGGTAACAAACATACAGACACACAGACAGACATACAAACAAAAATTTCAAAAAAGCGATTTTCGGTTTCAGGGTGATTAATTATATATGTTAGGACCAATTATTTTTAGAAAATCGAAAATTACCAGAAAAATTTCGGCTACAAATTTATTATTAGTGTAGATATTTATATATATATTTTTCTTTCAATTTCTTGCCTTAATACACAAACAATCTTTTATTTTATAAGGCTCCATCGTGTTCAGCAGTATCAAATAACATAACCTATAATTATATTATGTTTATAACAACCATTAATTATTAATGGATATGATAGGTACATTCATTAATGTTCAATTAACTTTATTACTAAACGAAAATTGTCGTTTTATAAAGCTTTATTATGTTTAGCAGTATCAAACACCATAACATGATAACAACTTGGAGAATAGTCAACCTTCTTCTTATTGTCCGCCATTATTTACATTGCAAAAAAAAAAACAGTGTCTCCAACAGAGTGTAATACGGAAAGTCGCGAAAAAGTAGTTGTAAAGTCGCTAGATTTCTCATTATCAACAAAGAAAGATTAAATTTTGTCACTATGGGGTGCTAAAAAGTTCGCCAAATCCCTATTTAAGCAATATAAAAGTTAAAAGAAATTGTTGTTGAAAAAGAGTTAAAATCGCTAGATTGGCAACACTGAACAAACCTGTATAACATGGTCCGCGCATCACGTATTTCACCTGTTTATGCGATGTTGCCAAATCCTTTTCACGTGAACTTAGATTGCATCTGAACAAGGTAATTTGATCGCAGAAAAGTTTTATACAATAGAAGAAGTGTCTGAACTCGGTTTACTTTTCGATCTTCGATCAAAGTTGATCTTCAGTCAGGGAGTTTTATACAATTGGGCCGTAGTGTTGTAGGGTGCCAATCATAGACATTTCGCAGCACGCGCTACGAGCGTACTTAGCTAGCCCCGGCTATCCACTGGTTACTAGTACAGAATTCAAATCATATCCTATCGCTAACACTGATTTATGAATACGAAAAACGCTGATCGTCCACCGGAAGCCCGCGCTAAAAATGTCTATGAATACGGCCCTTGAAGTTCGAGTAATATAATACATGAACTATAATACAATTAGTATCACTAACCTACAAATGTGATCAAACCAGTGACGCGTTTTTAATTCTAAATGTTTAATAAGAATAATATTACGATACATTTCAAGCATATACAGGTTGATACACGTGGATTTACCGTCCCTTACGGAGCTTATTTCCGAAGACATTCTGAGCAAAAAATGTCGTTTAAACTTTTACCCTAACCTCAATATTTTCAGAATTACACTAATTTGAAGTTATTTGTAAATTACCATTTTTTCGAGTTTAAAGGGTAAAAAAAAAAATATTGCACATAAGGAATGAACTATTAAGGAGTATCATTTCTTTAAATAGCAAGTATTCTGAAGGTGAAAATGTGTTGTGAATTCCATAGTTGCTTCGTACAGAATTTTTTTTTGTGTATGTATGTGTATGTGTATGTATTTATTCACACTGCAAATGGGTATATACCCGTAGCATTGGTAACTAATTATACCCAATAATGACAATTAATAATAAACACAGCTAATAAAAAACAATAATTAATAATCATGATAAATAATAATAATAATAATAATAATAATAATAATAACATAATAATAATAAAAATAATAATAATAATAATAAATAATAAAAATAATAAAAATAATGATAATAATAATAAAAATAATAATAATAATAAAAATAATAATAATAATAATAAAAATAATGATAATAATAATAAAAATAATAATAATAAAAATAATAATAATAACAATAATGAAAATAATAATAATAAAAATAATAATAATAATAAAAATTATATTTAAAAAATAATAATAATAAAAATAGTAATAATAAAAAAATAATAATAATAATAGTAATAATAGTAATAATAGTAATAATAATAGTAATAATAATAGTAATAATAGTAATAATAATAATAAAAAATAATAATAATATAAATAATAATAATAATGAGCATCCTAAATTAAATGAAACATGATAACTTAAAATAACATTTGAAGTAAATCTGAGGAGCATCGTTTCAAAACGTATTATGTGTCCTTTACAATTTTTTTACCAGAACGACGAAAAACTGGATTACTCGTAAACCGGAGAAGTTTTCAAAACACTACACAAAACCATTTTTAAGTACTGGTTTCACAGTTTACAAATATGACGACTTGGAACCATCAGACTTCACACCATGAAAGATAAATAAATGGAAAATAACAAATTGAATTTCGTCCATTGGGGGACTTAATACATTTTGAAACGATGCTCCTCATCTAATTTGTATCTTAACCCTAAGTTCGAACTAAGACCCACGAGTGTGACAGGTTTATACCTGCACAAGTACCTTTCGGCACTACACTTATTTCGCTGTCAACTCACTCACTGCACTGATTCTATCCTGATTTCACTAACACTTCAAAACCATTTCACTGTTCAAATACTTCGCACAGCCACTTCACTGACACAAACACACTTCACTTACAGAATAGGCTTCACTGACACTACACACTTCACTGACACAACACCCTTCCTCACTGATAGAACACTTCAAATAACAAGATATCAATTACACCCTTTAAATAGTGTGTATAATATACTACCGTCTATTACTAAAGTCCTTAAACCTATTTTAAATACATTTTTGGTTATTGGTAAAGTCTTTAGTAAGTCTGCAGATAAAGCATTCCAGTCTCTGATAGTACGATTGAGAAAAGAAAACTTTCCAGTGTCCGTCCTCTGTCTTCTTTCCCTTAGAGTATATGAGTGGTCGTTCCTTGTAGAGTAATTTGGCGGCTGCAACCTATTTTTTATTTCTCTCCAGGCAGGCTCACCTCTGTATGTTTCGAACATTGCGCAGAATCGAATTCGCGTTCTCCGGTCCGTGAGTGTGTCCCATTTTAATGGTGAATTATTACGACAACACTTGAGAGCCCGTTTTTGAATCTTTTATTTTGGATTTTTAACCACAAAATTACAATCTCTTACGCATTTATCACAACAATTTTTACAAATCACGCCACTCCTGTAAATTATTTAAGACTGTACGTTTGGATCCATAATTAAACTGTAAAGAATCAAGTTCCTAAAGTCGCATGATTTGTAACAATTTTTGTTACAAGTGCGTAAGAATGATGCCATTTTTAGCTAAAATTTGAAAAATAAAATTTCTGTGAAGTTATTAACAAGACTTTTTTACTTCAGAACACTAGTAAATTATAGGAATAACATTTATGAATACTTCATTCTCTATTTATAATATTTTTTGCACTTAAAACTAAAGAAAAAAGGTATTTTACTAACAACTTCAAATTAATGTAACTTTGAAAATATTGAGATTAGGACAAACGTTTGTATGACATTTTTTGCTTACAATGTCTTCGGAAATAAGCTCCGTAATTGACCGTAAATCCTCTTGAATCACCCTGAATCTATTCATAAATCAACTTTTGCACTTCTTTAGCAAATCATATGTCTGAGCCTCACAGTACTGTGTGACATGGAACGGACTGATATATTTTAATTAGGTTAGGGCGGAATTTTTTCTACAGACATTATTAAGCGTTCGTTAATGATATCTCCATCATCAACATTTTTTAGAGAGTTTGCAAAATGTGAACAAATTCGGTAACAGCTCATAAACTGACTCACAGTAATTGTGTTCCTTGGTGTTTCTCTAAAAAGCGAAATGTATTTAAATTGTAATATAATACACTGAGGAGTGATGATGACAATAATAATAATAATAATAATAATAATAATAATAATAATAATAATAATAATAATAATAATAATAATAATACTCCCGTTTTAGAATATGTTGAACTTTATGTTGGACATATACGCTGCGCGAAGACAATGGATAAGTCAGGAATAGGCTATGAGAATCCCTTAGATATATGCGATAAACAGCAACTGAAGAAACGATTTCGTCTCAACAAATGGACTGTTGTGAACATTTTTGTACCATTAACCCATTTATGCCCACTGGGTCGTTAACGACCCAGTGATTATAATTTGTATAAAATATCCCGGTAGTGATATATTGTGACTTCTATAAATTAGGTTGGTAACTGAGAGTGTTGTCTTGAGTTATAAACATCTGTGTTTGATTAGTGCTGCTCCATTCACATTTTATTTGAAACTATCTCTCAGCTTGCGTAATTGATTAGAATTCTGCAGCACATAGCTAATAATTTCTATTTGTTGGCATGGAGTGTGGCTCATTGTCGAGCTTCTGAATACGAAACTAAAACATCAAAATGTAAGTAATACAACATATCCTGATAGCATTGTAACAGTTATAGTAATATAGCAACAATGACAATAGTTTTTAGAGTGGGTCGTTAACGACCCAGTGGGAAAATGAGAGGTACCGTTTGGTCGCTTAGTAATATTTCTGTTTATATGATTCTTTTTCGTTAGTTATAGTTTATTTTTGTTTTGATATACTAGGAAGGGACTGAAAACTCATGAAATAATATCTGAACTTGAAGCAACAGACACGAGGAGCATATCTGGAGAAATTGATGTTTATATTGCACCACCTGTGCATGGAGAAAGCTATGGGGATTCTGGAGATGAGGAGTGTAATAATCCAGACTGCTTGACGAGGACATTGTTGGAAGCAGAAGCTGAGGTAAGGTTTTCAAATGAAACAAGAGATGATGAAAATGATTCCCCTGAGTCTACATTGGAGGCTACGGTATTGTTGGAAGTAGAAGCTGAGGTAGAGACTACAACTAAAACAAGAGGGGATAAAAACTATAATCCAAGATCTGTACTGAATACAAAATATATTCCGCAGTGGAAGAAGGGTCAGGCCCTCCCTAATTTTCCACCAGTTTATAATCCTGTCCAGTTGAGTCATCCATTATCACTTTCTAAAGACAGTCAACCAGCTGAATATTTAGACAGTTGTTTCAAACGAGTTTTGCATGCACCCTAGAGGAACAGCAGATCGGTACTCAACCAAAGAAAAGAAGAGGATATCCATTACAAATCCACCTCATCAAGAAATACAATAGTTTTATGGGAGGTGTTGATCAGATGAATCAAAACATAGCAGCATACAGAATTGGAATAAGAGGGAAAAATGGTATGTTCCAATTCTTTTGTGGATGTTTGATGTCGCCATGAATAATGCATGGTTAACAGCAAGATTAAAAGGAATTTCCTTGGATAATTTGTCATTCAGATGCAGAAATATGGAACACCAGTATCTTCACCGGGGCCCAGACAGCATCTGAATGTGGGAAATACGGTCGCAGGTCCAGCAAGTCGCAATGCTGGACACTTGCTGGCGGTTGGTCAGCCACGTCGTTGATGCGCTGTCTCCAAAAACAAGACGACTAAAGGCTGTTCCAAACCTTCATGCCCGGCTCCGCTTCATGACAAGTGCGTCAGAGAGTTTCATACATAACATGGTAATTATGTGTTTGGATAATATTGAGTCATTTATATTTTATTATACGTATTTTTATGATTAAATGTTATGTGAATATTTACTTGTGCACTGTAAAATTATAAATATTACATGTAAAACATCAATAATATGTTGATTCAATAACACAAAAAAATAATATTCACAACTACTGTCGTTACATGTAGTAATTTAGATATAAATAAAAAGAAAGAAAAAATGTATACCAGATTTTCCCACTGGGTCGTTAACGACCCACCCTGAAAAAGGGCCTAAATGTAAAGATACATCTGTGTTCGCTCATTTACAATTAAAATTGTATAAAAACAAAAACTATGTGTGACATTCACAACATTTGGACAAAAATAAAGTTACGGGCATAAATGGGTTAATAACAGAGAATATGACCAACAAATGTTTACCAAGCTCTTCTTTTGGATAATTATTATTGCTCTAAGATAAGTTGTTATATAACTCCCTGTCTAGGACTCGCGTTGCAGAATGTACTTTGGTTCGAGTCCTTATGGGGGAAGAAATTTTCTCATGAAATTTCGGCCAGTGTGTGGAACCGGTGCCCACCCAGCATTGTGATGCACTTTGGGAGCTACGATAGGTAGCGAAATCCGGTTGCGAAAGCCAGCTATGACCGCTGGGAGGATCATCGTGCTAACTACAAGATACCTCCATTCTGGTTGGATGATCGTCCACCTCTGCGCCGGCATGTGAACGTGAGGCCAGCAGCCGGCTGGTCGGTATGGGCTCTTCAAGGGCTGTGGTGCCACGGAAAAATATATTCACGCGAATCTGCAGTTACTATTTTTATTCTTCTAAAGTCGAAACATTTATCTCGTACTGTTAACGGTCGTGGATAAAACATTATGGTGTGTATAGTTAACATGGGATAAGCACATCGAATACATATGCACAAAGTTATCAAGAGTTTTATATTTGCTAAAGAAGTTAACTACTTGCGTTTCTCAAAATTACTTAAGATGTGCCTACTTTTCTTTCTTTCAGTCAATAATTCGATATGCCCTAATTTTCTGGGGAAATGGAACCAAAATTGGAAGCGTCTTGATTTTACAAAAGAAAGCCATTAGAATGTTATGTAAATCAAACTATCTGGAACATTGCCGGCCGCTTTTCAGACAATCACGGATTTTAACAATCATAAATTTGTATATATATGATCTAGTACTTTACACTCGACAAAATATCGACAATTATTCATTAGTGGCCAATATACATGATCATGAAATTAGAAATAGTGAACAAATTAATGTCCCATATTGTAGATTATACAAGAGCAACACAAACGTTTTAATTATGGGGACGATATTATATAATAAGCTCCCAAGTCAATATTATAAATTACCAATCGATAGCTTCAAAACTAGATTTTACAATTGGTTATTAAATAATCCTTTTTATTCTGTTGCTGAGTTTTTCGACACAAATTTGTACGAAATTGTATTTTAATAAATAAGTTTAACTGCAATTTAGTTAGTTTTCTTCAATTTAAAAGTTTCAAATTATTTCATGTTTTCATTGTATTACTTAAATTTTACTCTTTCTGTTATTGAAATGAAATGATTAGCCTAAAAGTGTCCCGTTAAGGGCAAAGGCCTCCTCCTATAGAGGGAGAGCTCTAATTGTCTCACGCTGTGAGCTACTCCGCGTAAGAGATGTTTATAACCTTGGAACTGTTCACTTGGTTCACATTCTACACTGTTGGATATTGTTCGCTTGTTTCTGTCGCACTGGTTTTAGTCGCTGTTCACTTGTCTTCTTATGTTTTTCCAGTCTTCCCTATGTCTTGCTCTGCTTGATCAATGGCTTCCTACTCGTTCACTGAAGAGGTCGGCCCATCTTCTTCTTGGTCTTCCGCGTGATCTCTTGCCAATGCGGGGATCCCATAGTGTGACTGTCTGCGTCCATCTTCCGTCTCTAAGTCGTGCAACATGGCCTCCCTACTTCCATTTGGTGTTGGTGGCTTGCAGTGCTGGATCTTTAATAGCTGACATCTTTTGTAGCACTTCGTTTGGAACTCTGTCCCTCAGTGATAAGCCTAGTACCCTTCTCAGCATCTTCCTTTGGCATATTTGGAGACTGTTACGACGTTTGGCAGTGAGAGACCATGTAACAGTACAGGAGTTACGCAGGTCTCCAATATTTCCATTCTGAGTTTCTTGCTGAGTGTTCTCTCCAGTACGATGAACGTGAGAGTCCAGAATGCCTTCCACGCGAGAGAAATCCTTCGTTTTATTTCCTTCTCTGTCTTCTGGTGGAAGGAGACTAGCTGTCCTAGGTATACGTATTCAGACACGTATTGTAGTTCTGCACCATCAATTATTATGGGTGACTCCGGCCCGTTTGACATTACTTGTTTTTTAAAATGTATGTACATGTTTTTTCAATGTATTCTGACGAAGCCTAAAACTGTATGTCTAATGACCAAGTAAATTGAATTGAATTGAATTGAGTTATCACTCTCGTGTAATTAAAGAACTGGATTAAAGTCTCTTTTTTCAAAAATGGACTACACTCGATCAATAATAATTAACTTATCTCATTACTTGCATAAATAATTACTACTGCAGTTGTATAATAAAATAACTTTATTTTACGGTTACAGAAAAGGCCTACTTTTCATACGCAAAACTGTTGGTAAATCTTCTGTTTTTTTTTTGTTATGGTAGTGAATAAATAAATATTAATATACTGTGCTCATTTCATAACCGACTGAAGTTAATAGATAATGCAAACATTGTTAAATTTCAAAAGATAAATGAAACTATGAATTTGAAATAATGATGGTGATAAATGGTTGCGTGGCAGATGAGTTAACGACTCATATTCTGATGTCCAGCGTATTGTACAATGCCAAAAACAATATGGTCATACTGAAGTGTTATAAATTATCTACTTATCTAAAACACAATGCAGTACAAATGAATGATACAGTAAATACTTCATTGTCATCAATCTCTACTCACCACCACCACCACTACCACCACCACCACCACCACCACCACTACCACCACCACCACCACTACCACCACCACCACCACCACCACCACTACCACCATCACTACCACCACCACCACCACTACCACCACCACCACCACCACTACCACCACCACCACCACCACCACCACTACCACCACCACCACCACCACTACCACCACCACCACTACCACCACCACCACCACCACCACTACCACCACCACCACCACCACCACCACTACCACCACCACCACCACCACTACCACCACCACCACCACTACCACCACCACCACCACCACCACTACCACCACCACTACCACCACCACCACCACCACTACCACCACCACCACCACTACCACCACCACCACCACCACCACCACTACCACCACCACCACCACTACCACCACCACCACCACCACTACCACCACCACTACCACCACCACCACCACCACCACCACTACCACCACCACCACCACCACCACCACTACCACCACCACCACCACCACCACTACCACCACCACCACTACCACCACCACCACCACCACTACCACCACCACCACCACCACTACCACCACCACCACCACCACCACTACCACCACCACCACCACTACCACCACCACCACCACCACCACTACCACCACCACTACCACCACCACCACCACTACCACCACCACCACCACCACTACCACCACCACCACCACCACCACCACCACCACTACCACCACCACCACTACCACCACCACCACCACCACCACCACCACCACTACCACCACCACCACCACCACCACTACCACCACCACCACCACCACCACCACCACTACCACCACCACCACCACCACCACTACCACCACCACCACTACCACCACCACCACCACCACCACCACCACTACCACCACCACCACCACCACCACTACCACCACCACCACCACCACCACTACCACCACCACCACCACCACCACCACCACCACCACCACCACCACTACCACCACCACCACCACCACCACCACCACCACCTTCCTTGTGCTCGTGTACACGTATATCACCATAATTATTACCATTTTTGTTTCTTGTATTCATTGTTATCGCCATTACCGCTGTCTTCATTTCCGTGTTCCTTATCATCTTCTTACATGTTCTTTCCCTTCATTTTTATCATCATGTAGCACATTTTCCACATCGTTAGCATCATTACCATTATTTTTTCTCCATGTTCATAGTTATATCCAACATAATCTTCATTCATTTCTTTTTTTTTCATGTTAATTTTCCTCGTATTATTGGGAGTCTTCTACCTTTTAATTATGATCTGTCTGTTCTTATTCTTCTTAAATATTGTCACTAAAAATAGGCAATTATGCAACGAGCCTATAATGATAGTAATTAAGACGCGAGTATGTTTGTTTATGAAACTCGCTTGTGCTCGTTTCATAATTTTCATACGAGCGTCTTAATTACGTTTATAGGCAAGATCATAGGACTTTTTATGCTCGACCATATTTCTAACTTGAAATTATTCAGAAGTATTCATTTTATTCGCATCTGACTGAAGATCGGAAGTGACCTTGTGCATAGCTCGTTAATTGTGAGATGTGAGCAGACGCGAAAGTATTGATTTTTTCCGAGGAACAATAATGTCGTTGGCCTTGATATAATTTAGAGAATAACATGAACTAATTTTGATATAACCTGGAAATTGATTTAGGACTGAAAAACGAGATGACAAATTGAATTAATTTGAATATTATTTACAATATATTAACGCTAATTATTATAGTTACAGAACATAACCTTCTGCGACTGTATTGGATTTCCAGCCTCCGTGACGTTTCCCTCGTTGTTTTTCGATTGCATATCCGAAAATAATCGAAAACCTGAACTTCAATGAATAGGTGTACTTCAATGACATGCATTAAAGGACTGCTATCAGGTGTATAATTACTACATATTTGCATGGTCGAGGATAAAAATATTTATTTGGCTGCAGTGCGATACAATGTTGAATGACAGCATTGACCTCCGGTCATATAGCTACTACTTGCTGCTTATCAACATAGTTTATATATACAGGGTGTTTCAAAAATACTGGGCATAATTTCAGGTATGTATTTCCCACATGTAGACAATCAAAATAGTTCATTACAACATGCGTCCGGAAATGCTTCATTTCCGAGTTATGGCCTTCACAACATTGAAATTCACCGGAACGTTTTTCTTTCCGCAGGTTGTTGTCATTACAGAAGATGTTCAAAATGTCCACCTCCTGCTTGAATACAGACCTCACATCGATGTCTCATTGACCTGCGAACACGATCCCAAACTCCAGGAGTATTGCGATTTCCTCAGAACATGCCACAATTCGATTCCGAAGGGATTCCAAATCAGGCACCGGAGACATATAAACCAATGATTTTTAATGGCCCCACAAGTAGAAATCGAGAGGGTTCAGATCAGGTGAGCGTGGAGGCAAAGCAATTGGGCCACCTCTACCTATCTATCGATCAGGAAACCTTCGTTCCAAGTACCTACACAACACTGAATGTAACCTTCGCCTCGGAATGAACTGTCAGAGTGCCCTCTTAATGTCTCCTTTGACGGCAACGACGTGCGGAAAGAAAAACATTCCGTTGAATTTCAATGTTGTAAAGGCCATAACTAGGAAATAAAGTATTTCCGGACACATGTTGTAAAGAAACTATTTTGATTGCCTACATGTGGGAAATACATACCTGAAATTATGCCCCGTATTTTTAAACACCCTGTATATACATAGGTAGACCTTATATTATATGCACACATACATTTTATATTTTATTTTACATGTCTTTTAACTTATTTATTTCCCGGATTCATTTACCTCTTAAGGCTGGTTCACAATAAACCGGGAACGAGAACCAGAATGAAAACGAGAAGCAGAGGACGTGGATATGAAAATTTTTGATTCACAATAGAGGCGACTATGCATATCGATATGCATGTCAATAACCTTATATAAAGTCGATATTACGCATTCTGATGTTATTTGTGTATAATTGACCAATGGCGTTCTCTCATGAGTACAAGGCAGCCAACATAAACGCAGGTTAACCAACTTCGAAATTTCAACTGAAACATTTCATTAGGTACGTTCTATAAATATTCCCATGCATCTTTATTATCACAACCTATTTTAAGTCTACCATAACGTAAAATAATTAGAGAAGAAACATTTGTAATAGAACAAAAATGAACACAACATTAGTTATTGAATTGAAGCATGAATATGTTGTTTGTAATACAACTAATACAGTAATAAAATATGATCCGCTTCCGATCGGTGTTCAAAGATGCAGCTATTGAAAGCCATGTATTCTCCTTCATTTTCTAATCTTTATACGAGGCGCGCCGCTTATCGTAAACGTGAGGATTTTCCTCAACACTCAATATTAGAATCTCATCAAATAAAACTTGCTCCATGATGCACAGCACAGAACAAAATAATGCATAGGTTATGTGACGGTCTTCTTGCTATAAAATATACGACTGCAAAATAGCTTTTAGATGGCAATAGAATGAATCTAGTGAGCTGTGATCGGAAACGTGAACGCCAAAGTTGAAACTTGGCCAGCTCTCCGTTCCCGATCCCGGGTTCCGGCAAGCTTTTCGTTAATTGTGAATGCTCACGTTTAAATGTACACATTTTAACAATTTTAACGTTTACGTTTTCGTTCCGATTCTCGTTTCCGGTTTATTGTGAATCAGCCTTTACTTTCCAATAGTAATGTAATCCAAGCATATCAACTTTACCACTAGATGATGGTGAAGATAATGTTGATGAGACTGGTGGTAATATTGATGGCGATAGTAGTAGTTATAATTGTAATGATTTTAGTGGGTAATAGTGATTTTGATGGTGGTGGTAATAGTTGTAATGATATTGGTGATTACAGTAATGGTGAAGCTAAAGTTGATGATGGAGGTGGAAATGTTGATTATAATAAAGACAATAGTAGCCTAGTGATTATGCTAGCGATAATGGTGATGTGGATGATGAAAGTCATGATTACGATGACGTTGGTGATTTTAGTGATTGTGAAGATAATATTGATGATGGTGGTGGTAATAATTACGATCATGTTAGCGGCAATGTTGTTGATGATGTTGGTGATTGCGGTTATGACGGTGATTCAGAAAAAATACTGGACTCTTAATGAGTATGATGATAGTGTGGTGATGATGTTGGTGATTATGATGTTTATAGTGGTGCAGATGATTGTGTGATGATTTTGGCGGTAAGTTAAGTGTAGTGATGATAGTCGTAATAATTTTTATGCTCGACCATGCCGAAATGTAGTAATTATACACCTGGTAGCAGACATTTAATGCATGTCGTTAAAGTACACCTACTCATTAAAGGTCAGGTCTTTCAGCCAATGACGACTCAGGTTACAACTGTTCAGCCAATGACAGGTCAGCTTTCTACCGTTATAAAACCGCAAGTATCGATTATTCTCGGATATGCAATCGAAAGAGAATTAGCGAAAAGTCACGGAGGCTGGAAATCCAATACTGTCGCAGAAGGTTATGCTCTGTTACTATAATAATAAGCGTTAATTGTAAATAATATTCAAATAAATTCAATTTGTATCTCGTTTTTCAATGTCGAATTCAATAATCGAGGTTATAATATTATCAAGTTTAACGGGACTGCGTCAAGGTCAATGACATTATTGTTCCTCGGAAAAAATCAATACTTCCGCGTCTGCGCACATCTCATAATTCACGACCTAGAACAAGGTCACTTCCGATCTTGTCAGTTACAAATAAAATTTATACATCTGAATACCGGTAATTTCAAGTAAGAAATGTGGTCGAGCATAAAAAGTCGTATGAAACTCACCTATAATGATAATTAAGAAGCTCGTATGAAAATTATGAAACTCGCTTGCGCTCGTTTCATAAATATCCATACTCGATTCTTAATTACTATCATTATAGGCTCGTTGCATAATGTACTATTATATTAGCGGTATTGATGATTATGTGTTAATGATGGTGGTGGTAGTTAGTAAAGGCTTTTGATCTTGAGATCAGGCAGGGCTGAAAACTCTTGAAATTTTAAAAATGCAATAATGAAGACAGAAAAAAACTTCTTGCGACGTCTAGTGAAGGAGTTCAAGCATCCTGTTCTTAACAGCAAACTTCTATATTATCCGTTTTTTAAAGTCAGGAATATTGCGCACCGTATTTTTCTCAATTGGCAACATCTCCAGGGTATTGAGTCTTACTGTTGTAATAGAATTTCTCATGAATATTTTATACTATTCAGGTTAGAAAAACTCGTCTGAATTTCTGTTTTTAACATAAAAATAGTTACTATAATATTCAGAAGTGTCAGACGTTGAAGAAACAATCAATGAAATGTATTTTCTAAAACTTAGAGAACAGTGCAACATGGAATGAACAGCGAAGTTCTTCACGACCGTATAACATTTCAAATTCTTTTCGCAGTTTCGAAATATTTACTACTTCAGGTATTTGATTACATTCTGTTAGTGCTATTCTGGATATGTGATAGAATACATGTGGAAATTCTTGTCCAAAATAACTGTGATACCGACAAGTGGCATCAAAATGTGAACCTGTTTTTGATTGTATTCACGATTAATTTATATCGCATATTTATAATGCGGCAACTCGATCCACGGCGTCCATGGGTTCGTCTACAACAGGCATGTCAAAACCCTGCACATTGTGCACTTGTCTCTGTGCGATGTGCAGTTTCTATTCCCTTACCTGGAGGGAGTGAATCGGCTTGGAGGGGAACGCGACAGGGTGTACATTACCTACAGCAGCAGAAGAGCTTTGGTTTCAGTAACACAGATCAGTACGGGTGCTCATTGAGCTGTGATTGTGAATGCGTTATGATAAATAAAGTGAGGAGTCCACAGATATAACGAAGAAGAGAAATCACTAATCATATAACGTAACTGTTATGATGTTTTCCTCAGCCAACAGTAATTATTTTAAAATGAAAGGCTTTCATCATATCATGTGGACCTATTAGTGATGCGAGAATTTAAATCAGATTAGTAAAGTTCTCAAAATATGATATTCGCCAGCTCTTATTTCTTAATCAGTACTCTCACGGCAAAACAAACATAACAATAAGTGATGAGAATATTGAGTGAGTAATACATGTGAGGCTCTTGAGGTTGTAAGGGAAGGAAGAAAGCAACTATTTGTAAGGCAGAAAAATTTTCTGGAAAAATAATACATAATGGCGAATTTTCCATTTCACGTTACTATATTATCTTAATATACTTACGTTAATAAATCTTTAAACCTGACATAAAGAAAATGTCCTCGCTTCACAGCTTGTGAAGTACTCTTTTAACTCAATTCAGTAACGCTCCCAACTTGCTAATACTTGCTCTCAACGTTTTCCAAATAAACTATATATAAATTTAAATTCAGACTTTATTTATCCAATTCATTAATAATAATGTGAATTTATATTAATATACAGCAAGGAAATGATTCCAGTGTAAAAGCCTCACAATGTCCTATTGCATGTAATTGGGAGTAAAATATTTTCTTTAACATTTGTGCACCAATGGTCCCAATAATGCTTGAGGAACAATGAAAGAGTATTACTTTGAAATAATCAGTACCTACTACGTAAAATGAAATACTGTGTTCGTTTTTTTTTTTTTTTTTTTTTTTTTTTTTGTTTTTTCGAAATTACTGCAATACTTATATTTTCTTCAAATACTGTATACAAATCACGTAAATAAATTATTCTTTACAAACCACTACTTTGTGAATTGTAACCGAGTAAGTCTATTGTTTCTTGTGTTACAATTATTGCCAAATATAGACACTGACAATAATTGTGTTTTTTCCTTCTGCTAAGTATGTTTATTATGTCCAAATGTCAATTTAATTGAACACTAGAAGCACAGAATAGATTCTTGTACATCCCTCCAACTAAGAACTGGTAAGAGCAACACGTGAATGACTCAATCTCCACAGATCGGCGTTCCGCGCACATACACTGCACTTTCAGTGTCTGATTACTGACATGCCTGGTCTACAACAGTGGTACCCAAAGTGTGGGGCGCGACCCCCTAGCGTGTCGTGTAGAGAGGTGAGGAAGGTCGCGAGATATTACAAAATAAAACCAAAAGCACTTTATTAACATATATTTGTTTTCAATTTTGAAATATAAATATAAACAACATTGAGCAAAAATAAAAAAATTCAGTATTTATAAAGTAAACAAATAAATGTTGCAATAAACTTACCTGTTTCCAGAAAGTATATTCTTAAACCAGCACTCTGCATTCGATACACACACAATAATATTTTCAAATTCAAAGAGATTACTCGCTTTTGTTTTGATGATAATCCTAGAGAGGAACTTACTCTTTTACATTGGATCACAAACGCGACCGTTTGCGGGTGAGTTTTAATGGAAATTCTAAAAGTTCAAACACACAATTGGCAATTTGTCTTCCTGAACGACATAAAATGTCTTCCCATGCAGCATGTGTCCGTTATGTGTGGAAAAGGAGACAGGGACACACATTTTAGCCCATTGTGAAAAGAACAGAATAACTCCGGAGAAAATATCTACCACTCTTTATGCTAAGTTTCAATAGGAGTTTTCTTGCATGCCTTGACCTCATGGGATAGCCTATAGAGAATACGAACAAAAGACTGGATTGTTTCTCTTCAAGGCGAGATAGCTTTGAACATCATATCATTTACGAAGGGATAATGCTGAGAATTGAGTTATATGCTTTTATGCCTGTTTGTATGTTAGGTTAGGATATAAATACAGTATAACAAATAGCAGACTGAAAATTTGGAAACAGTTACGTAAAACATATTGGTTGAGTGGAAGAGAAGGCCGAATGGCCTTCACTCTACCAGAAAAAATAAACCATTATTATTATTATTATTATTATTATTATTATTATTATTATTATTATTATTATTATTAACCGAGCGGGCTAGCGGCGTGGTAGAGGGCTGGCCTCGCATTCGGGAGGTCCGGGGTTCGATCCCAGGGGCCGGCAATCTTCGCTGAGGTTTTCCATGGTTTCTTCAGTTATTTCCAGGCAAATGCCGAGATTGTACCCCTTGAAAGTCCGGCCATGGACGGCGATCCTTCCCTTAATCCTTTCATATGTGTGAGTGAATGATATGTAATGTCTTAAATGTTTGTGTTGTATCGGAGGTGGCACTGGCAATGAGCTGATCCCTCATCCGGGGAGGCCCTTCAAGTCCTTGTGCGGTCAAAAAAGTATGTATGTGATCCATGGATTAATTCCTCTCCCGACAGGTCGCGGCCCTGTAAGGCCCGGGTGGCGTGGGTCGTGTAAATGTACCTGCAAGGGAGAGGTTAAACTGAGAGAAAGAAGAAGAAGATCATTATTATTATTATTATTATTATTATTATTATTATTATTATTATTATTATTATTATTAATATTATTGGGTTACATCAGCTTCTTGTCTATGCGGATGAGATCAATATGTTAGGAGAAAATACACAAACGATTAGGGAAAACACGGAAATTTTACTTGATGCAAGTAAAGCGATCGGTTTGGAAGTAAATCCCGAAAAAACAAAGTATATGATTATGTTTCGTGACCAGAATATTGTACGAAATGGAAATATAAAAATTGGAGATTTATCCTTCGAAGAGGTGGAAAAATTCAAATATCTTGGAGCAACAGTAACAAATATAAATGACACTCGGGAGGAAATTAAACGCAGAATAAATATGGGAAATGCGTGTTATTATTCGGTTGAGAAGCTCTTATCATCCAGTCTGCTGCCCAAAAATCTTAAAGTTAAAATTTATAAAACAGTTATATTACCGGTTCTTCTGTATGGTTGTGAAACTTGGACTCTCACTCCGACAGAGGAACATAGGTTAAGGGTGTTTGAGAATAAGGTGCCTAGGAAAATATTTGGGGCTAAGAGGGATGAAGTTACAGGAGAATGGAGAAAGTTACACAACGCAGAACTGCACGCATTGTATTCTTCACCTGACATAATTAGGAACATAAAATCGAGACGTTTGAGATGGGCAGGACATGTAGCACGTGTGGGCGAATCCAGAAATGCATATAGAGTGTTAGTTGGGAGACCGGAGGGAAAAAGACCTTTAGGGAGGCCGAGACGTAGATGGGAGAATAATATTAAAATGGATTTGAGGGAGGTGGTATATGATGATAGACACAGGATTAATCTAGCACAGGATAGGGACCGATGGCGGGCTTATGTGAGGGCGGCAATGAACCTTCGGGTTCCTTAAAAGCCATTTGTAAGTACGTAAGTATTATTATTGTTATTATTATTATTATTATTATTATTATTATCATTATTCTGTAGGTGCTTCACAAATTATCTGAACAATCATGTAACCATTTTCTTGCAACCATTTTATGCCTCAATATTTATTTTCTGTTAGATATTTTAACATTTTAGAGCTGGAAACGTTCTCTTTTATAATCTTTTCTAAATTTTTTTATCGTTGTAGTATGCAAAGAATTTCTTTTTGTACGAATATGTTAACTTCAAAGTGTTTTACGGACCGGTTATTAATAAGTAATAATATTCGAGCTATTTTTTCCCGGATATCTTACTTCAAAGAAGAAGCGGAGGAAATGAAATAAATAAAATCGTGTTCCTGCAGCTGCAAAATATGATTCCTTGGGGGAACTGTTGTACAATTTTAAGCCTCGACGTATTAGTGTGCCTCACTGATTCAATCAGCAGGGTGAACTGTGCCATTCTACTTCTTCCCTAATGGTCTCTTTAAAATCGGTAATGAATTAAAATACACGAATCATTAAGGAAAAAACTTATCTTTAGAGCTTGAGGTTCCGTGTGTACAGCTCTTTCAGTAATAACCTGAAATGCGTAGGAATACTGAGGATGGGGTAGCTATTGAAAATGGGAAGGTGAAGGTAACACTACAAAGTGACACAAATGTTATAGCGGTGATATGTCGAACCCTGCCAAAGAGGAATATCAGAATTTGCTCTACTGTTTTAATCCTACTCTACAAAATCACATGAAATAAATTTATCGTGAACGCTGAATTCTCTTGTTAGCAATAACTCAGCTCATAGTACATAAATTTAAATTATCCAAGATCCATGTTGAGAAGAACTCGTTGACAAGGCGACTGTTGAGTTACCGCTGTAATGCTTACGCTACGATTTATTTCTTGGTTTCTTTAAGACTTATCTTCTCCGTATATCTTCTTAATATATAAAAGTGAATGTGGCTATAATGTTTGTATGTTCTCTATACTAATCTACATGTTTTGACCAATATGTTCCAAAGTTTGCACATTTAACCTTCATAACCAGGAGAAAAATAGAATATAGAGGCAATGCTAAGTGGGCGTATAGGGAACGAGGGATGTGTTTTTGTTTTGCTGAACTTCAAGACTGCCAAGTCAAAATTCAGAATACCCTCAAAGATGAGTTTGAAGCAACCAGTGGGCTAAGACAAGGGGATACACTGGCGAGCATGCTGTTCGACAGTGCACTGGAAAAGGTTATAAGAGATACAGAAATACAAACAACGAATACGATTTATTATAAATCAGTACAACTCCTAGCCTATGCAGATGACATCGATATTGTTGCTAGAACAAGAACAGCACTGGTAGATGCATTTAACTCTCTACTGGACGCAGCAAAGAGGATGAGACTACAAGTGAATGAAAAGAAGACCAAGTACATGATATCTGACCCAAATAGAGCTTGTGGTGCAGATGATTTCTTGGAGATTGGAAACTATAAATTTGATCGAATAACTAATTTTAGTTATTTGGGCTCTACAGTTAGTCAGGATAATGATATGAGCCTTGAAATTGGTAAAAGGATCTTCCTCGCTAATAGATGCTACTATGATCTCGTGAGACATATTAGATCTAAAATATTAACCCCCCAAAGCAAAATTAGGATATATAAACCTTTGATAAGACCAGTCCTCACTTATGCCTCAGAAGCCTGGACATTGACTAAAAAGGATATAAATAGATTAAACAATTTTGAACGGAAGGTTTTAAGGTCGATCTTTGGGCCAGTCAATGTAGATAACGAATGGAGATCCCGGTATAATCATGAATTATATGAACTATTCAGTGAACCCAATATAACATCTTTTATAAACATGGGACGCCTGAGGTGGGCTGGTCATATGATGAGGTTAGAGGACTCGAGATCAGCCATCAGAGTCCTCCGATATGAACCAGGGGGAAGTAGACGAAGAGGAAGACCGAAGGTCAGATGGGAGGATGCCAGAACTATTGGAGTTAAAAACTGGATGAGTGTTGCTAGAAATAGGGATGAGTGGCGGAAACTCCTATGGACAGCCAGGACCCATGATGGGTTGTCGAGCTAAGGATGATGATGAACTTCAAGACAATGCTAACTGCTTCAAAGTTTATGTGACTGTAGCCTGTATAAATTTTCGTTTGGTTTTAGTTTATTTATAGTTTGATTTGCTATTATTTTATTTTTATTTCTGGTCATGGCATTAACTACGCCAGATTAAATAAGTAAACATATAGTTCCTTGAAAAACATAGCCTACATTAACAGCTCATCTCTCAATGAGCAAGTACTACAAACTTAGGGATACGAAACAGTACCTATTATCCAGCCAAGACCACCTAGATTCAATTTGAACTGGTAATGGAAATTACGGGAAAACGGCTCAACGGATTTTAATAAATGACCCCTCATTTTGAAGTTTGGAACTCAAAGTTTTTCAGAAAAATAGTAGCTTTCAGTGAAATGTCAATTTTTCAACATAATTTTCCTATTTTCCAAAATCCATCTGTCGTCAGTTTTGAGAACTAGCTAATTGCATTTCAGAATAAAACAAAACACACACTGCAGTAAACAATATTACACGAAGGCCACGATCTGCAAGAATGCTGACATATTTAGAGCTCAAATGAAATTGGTTATTAAAAACTTAACTTAGGCCTACTAAAAATAATTTACTGGTTCGATTCTGTGGTATGTAATTTTCGGAGTACAGCTGTGTATCGGATATTAAAAACTACAAAACTTGAGATGGTTTGATGATGTGACTATTTTTCATTAATTTTACATATTAATGCTATATTGATGATATGAAAGTGAAACGTTTTGGGGTTATATAAGTAAATGTAGAGAATAACTTAAATTAGATTTTGATTTCTATATTTTACTGAGTGGCGGCTATATAATATATGTTACTGAAAGCTATAAAACTTACGTAAGATATTATTATTACAAAACAAATATTTTTATAATTATTAATCAAGTGGGGTTGGGTCTTTTCATATATTTAATGGCGGTGTGGTGTAGATATTTATATGCGTGGTTCTCTTCAGTAGGATTGGCTCGAGAGAGAGTATCTTTCATTATTATGGAAGCAAATAACTTTCAGAATGTCTGGTATTCTTCATTGAAAATAAATCTGAAAAATATTTATTTGGACGTCTAGTGAACTTAGTTTGCAGCATTTGCTGCACAAGCCACTAGTAGTATTTAAATTATAGTCTTATCTATGTCTTAGACTAACAATAAACACATATTTCTGAAAAAATACTTTTTCATTGGAATTCCCAGTTTACCCGGAATGGCTGCATGGTATTGTGAATCGTTTTCATAAAAGCAGGGATTAACATTGTATGACACTCTCTCATGCTAAATTCCATGGATAGGACTATGGATCAAAAATTTTGTCGCGAATGCGACACGAAACTGTTGCAGTTTTAGTTAATAACGCTGTTCGTAAAGGCGTAGGCAAAAAGTAATTGATGTTAGGTTTATAGATCCTGAAACTTGCGAAAATACAGAAACTATAAGCTTCATAATGGAATCTTACGGAATAGAACTAGGGGTTGCGAAATTGTAATTGGTTTAATTGAAGTGTATTTCTAGAGATACGATGAGTTCCCTCTCTCTGAAGTATAAACTCAGAACAACACGTGGGAGTCCTTACACCAAATTTCTGTCATGACAGTCACACAGAATGACTCTTGAAGCCACCCATTGGACACAGAGGGAGGCTGTACAAACATCATAATCAGACATCCAACTGTTCTGGCTTTGATGTGTGCCTCGTAATTCAAACAAACGGCACGTTTGCCTTTTGGCCATATGCAGACGGCATATAATGTCAGAGATAGTATATTATCGTATATTGTTTTCGCTTCACAGAAGAGTACGTACACACAAGGAGTTATTGTACAATGTACAGCAAAATGTATTTCATTAGTGAAAATAGTGTAATATAAAAATTAACTTTCCGCTATATGTGCATAGGATGTCTTAGTTCTAATTGTAAGACAAAATGTGAATAAGTCATGAATAGGGACCGGATTTTTATGTAATATCAAGGTATGAAATATGTACATATTTATGTAAGAAAAATAAGCTGAATATGTACCAAAATATGTAAAATCATGAAAATATTTAATATCAATATCTGGCAGGTATATGATTGATAAGACTTTCCAGTTGTGATTTCATAGAGCACCCGACATTTTCCGCACACTTGACACATTACTATTTTTCCATCTGTAGTGAAAGCTTCGTGATTTACTTCCAAACCTAACGCTTTACTTGCTTCAAGTAAAATTTCCGTATTTTCCCAAATCGTTTGTGGATTTTCTCCTAACATATTCACGTCATCCGCATAGACAAGCAGCTGATGTAACTCGTTCAATTCCATACCCTCTCTGTTATCCTGGACTTTCCTAATGGCATACTCGGGAGGAAATTAAACACAGAATAAGTATGGGAAATGCCTCTTATTATTCGGTTGAGAAACTTTTATCATCCACTCTGCTGTAAAAAAATCTGGAACTTAGAATTTATAAAACAGTTATATTACCGGTTGTTCTTTATGGTTGTAAAACTTGGACTCTCACTTTGAGAGAGGAACATAGGTTAAGGGTGTTTGAGAATAAGGTGCTTAGGAAAATATTTCGGCGCTAAGAGGGATGAAGTTACAGGAGAATGGAGAAAGTTACACAACGCAGAACTGCACGCATTTTATTCTTCACCTAACATAATTACGAACATTAATTGAGATGGGCAGGGCATGTAGCGCGTATGGGCGAATCCAGAAATGCATATAGAGTGTTCGTTGGGAGGCCGGAAGGAAAAATACCTTTAGGGAGGCCGAGACGTAGATGGGAAGATAATATTAAAATGGATTTGAGTGAGGTGGGATATGATGATAGAGAATGGATTAATCTTGCTCAGGATAGGGACCAATGGCGGGCTTATGTGAGGGCGGCAATGAACCTCCGGGTTCCTTAAAAGCTAGTAAGTAAGTAGTGAAAGCTTCGTCCATCGCAATGCATGATTTTATTTATGTTGTTAGGTTTGAAGATACAGGGGCCATTTTAGTTAGTTAAAAGCAGTAGATAAACTCACTTGCACTTTATACCGTAAGTAGGTACTAAAACTAGAAAACTAAGTGAAATGAATGACACAACAGAACTGCAAGCACTGTTTCGCTTTAATGGATTAGGAGAAAATAAGAGGAGATGTGGGACACATGCATTTTAGCTGCTCCGTCTAAGAAACAAAGTACTACCTACTAAAACCTCAAACTATAGGCATTTACAACTGCTGTTTGAAAAGTGACATTCCTGTCTCATTCAGAAGGGTAGGATTATTCTAGCCGAGAACCATACTTTCTAATTGCTCGGAAAATCCCATTTCCGTATAGGTCTACTAAATTTAAAGTAAAGAGGTCAAGCAATAATCTGAAAAGCTATTTATTTTAATCTTTGAACATCTTTCCAGTTTGTTCCTTTACTCCAGCTTCTTTTCAAAAGTCGGCTACTTTATTGTGGCTCATGTCAGACTTGATTCGGGTTTTCCCTGAATGGATTAGGAAGAGGATGAGAAAGATTGCAAATTGCATAGGACCGGCTTGTTAAGACGTGTGCAGAAAAATTATAGTTAGAGACAAATAATGTCGTCCTCGTCCCACTCCACCTCATGAAGTCAACGCTACTTTCTGAGTGATTTTTACAATACAAAGTAGTTGGATGAGAAAGGTTGCCTTTTGTTCACTCATATTACAGTGGGCGGTATGGGGTGAATACCTCTATTACTTCCTGGAACTAAGAACGTTATGTTTCGTCGCGAAATATATCCTTTCTTGGGTAGGTAAAAAGGCTTTTTTAATCTGTGTGTTTCAAATTATAAACTTCCCCAGCAGATTTTTTTTTCTTTTAGAGAAATAAAAATGAATATAAAACCTAAATATGTAGATTTAGGTAATACCAAGTCATGATATGTAAAGTGGGGTAAATATGTAAAAATATGTAGTATCAAATTTTAATATATTAATGGTAGGCTATATATAATTTATTTCCAAGAAATAGTCTGCCCAGGCATCCGGGGTTGCCAAAAACACAGAATAACACACATAGGCTATAAGAATAATAACGAGTACAGTAAAATAGAGGAGTCAAATTGAAATGTGAACTAGGAGCTTAAATTTAAGAAATATTAAATTTGTACATATAATTGTAACAATCACACACTAACGAATAGAATAGGGGGGGATTATGATATTCCGTATAAATGATTTTTCAGAATTGCCACAGACCCTTTAATGGTTGAAGTAATTATTTTTGGAATGATGTCATGGATGCCAAATCTTTTGATAGTGTTTACAGTTGATCGTGGGATGGTGCCCCTCGCTCCGATCATTAAACCATGTACTTTCCAGGTGCCTTCCATCTGATATTTTTCTCGAAAATACGGAATAGTAGGCTCATAAATTTGTTGTTTCTCTTTGTTGACCTCGGATGGTTGGGTCTGGCTCATCTCAAATCTAACAGTTGGGTCCAGTATAAAGCCTTTACTATTAGTCTTGTCTAGAGCCACGATGTCCGCTCTTCTAATTCCGCCGCCTTCAGAAGCAGAGGCAGAGGTTTGTGCAATTAGTTTTCGGATGTTATGATAGCGTGAATTTCTCAGAAGTTCTCCATGCTGACAGGATCCTAGGACGTGTGCTCAGGTTTCAATCTCGTGGCAGTATTTGCAACGGAAACCGTCCAAGGATCTCCCATGAAGATTTCTCGCAAAGATTTATTTATATACGGTTAGGTTGAAAGGAATATAATATGTAATTACATAAAAATCCGGTCCCTAGTCATGAATATTTGCAGCGTTCTATATTTTGTAAGGTAATGAGTTAGTGTGCACTCAATGTTAGTTGGTTGACAGTTGTCAACCCACTTTGAGGTCTGTGGATATAGAGAGAAAAGTTGGATCGGTGTCGGGTAGAGTTCCCGGGTATCTCATTTGGGAGAGCGTTGGTACTTTTAACCAAAGGTCCCGGGTTCGATGCCCGGCCCTGGAGTACGAACTTCGAGGACAGTGTAAAGTGTTACGTCAAAAAAAATTAGGGGTGGTTTTGGCCGAATTAGGCTGCGTCCAATGTCGTTGTCATTCCACGAATACTGCATTACGACCACACAGTATCATTGTCAGTGTATTCTTTTTTTGCTTGTTAAATAACATTTTTGAATAAATATTTCCATTTAATTTAATTGCTACATAATGCTTTGGATGGGATGGAATAGTTTTTCAAAGGCAAAACACACGAGAATTCACGTTGATCATTATAATGCCCGATATAGTTTTAGTCAATTAAGTTTGCATGATAAAGTGCAGATAGTTAGTTAATTTTAATTGCAAGTTGATTCTCCATCCATTAGTGCACTATTGTGAAATGAAATAGATAACGGAATTGAATAGACCAAGGGATTATGTGCACTGTTTCACTTGATGACATGGTGGTCATCCTCGTGTTGTTTGTTTCACACAATACCCTCATTCTGCACGTAGAAGCGATCAATCTGTTTCATAATACAATATCGAAACTGGAGACGGGAGGACTATGAAAGAGTGAACTCATTCAGTGAAATTGGTGACAGTGAACGCCATTAAATAAATATAAAGGAAGAATTAAGTAATTAAGGAAATTATCAATCAAATGAAAAATTGAGTAAACGTTTAAAAAGAAGTAACAGCTACGACAAATAAATAAGGATATGAAAAGCAAGTGAGATATCGTCAGCTTATTACACAGGTCTCCGATGAAAAATCTTTTAATAGTACATTATGCAACGAGCCTATAATGATAGTAATTAAAAAGCGAGTATGGATGTTTATGAAACGAGCGCAAGCGAGTTTCATAATTTCCATACGAGCTTCTTAATTACCATTATAGGCGAGTTTCATACGACTTTTTATGCTCGACCATATTTCTAACTTGAAATCATTCAGATGTATACATTTTATTTGTATCTGTCAAGATCGGAAGTGACCTTGTTCTAGGTCGTGAATTGTGAGACGTGCGCAGACGCGAAAGTATTGATTTTTTCCGAGGAACAATAATGTCATTGACCATGATGTAATCCCGTTAAACTTGGTATAACCTTGATTATTGAATTCGACATTGAAAAACGAGATGACAAATTGAATTTATTTGAATATTATTTACAATTAACGCTAATTATTATAGTAACAGAACATAACCTTCTGCGACAGTATTGGATTTCCATCCTCCGTGACTTTTCGCTAATTCTCTTTCTATTGCATATCCGAGCATAATCGATACTTGCGGTTTTATAACGGTAGAAAGCTGACTTGTCATTGACTGAACACCTGTAAGCTGCGTTTTGATTGGCTGAAAACACCTGTACTTTAATGAGTAGGTGTACTTTAATGACATGCACTGAAGAACTGCTACCAGGTGTATAATTACTACATTTCGGCATGGTCGAGCATAAACAAATATAAAGGAATAATTAAGTAATTAAGTAAATTATCAAACAGATGAAAAATTGAGTAAACATGTAAAAAGAAGTAATAGCTACGAAAAATAAATACGGATATGAAAAGCAAGTGAGATATCGTCAGCTTTTTAAACAGGTCTCCGATGAAAAATCTTATAAAAATACTTTAGACCTCCTTCATGTATTTTTTGTGCTGAAACCAGAAATGACATAAAAATACCATATCACCGACTAACACTAATTGCCCTGCTAGAAAATTAATTTCTCGGAAAATGTTTTTTTAATAATATCTCACAAAACAATGTAATAAATAGGCCTACCATCAAAATTAAATTCTAACTATATCCTGAAGTTTCATGATGATGATGATGATGATGGTGGTGGTGGTGGTGGTGGTGGTGGCGGTGGTGATGGTGGTGGTGGTGGTGGTGGTCGTGGCCATCATCATTCATTTCATGGATGAAACCTGTTGTACTGCTTGGGTTAAAAATAACACACATTTCCTTCGAACAAATTTTCCTTTCTAATATTATTGTTGAAAGAATTACAAATGAACTTCTCATATTATATAGTCCGACCATCGGATCTGTGCCCCCGTAAGATAAGCGAACTGAACCTTAATTCCTTTTCAGCCTCGGCAATTCATTTCTCTCCCAGTATTCCTATTTCTCTCTTTTCTATCCCTCTCTCCTTCTCTCCCCCACTACTCACAATTTTGAGCCTTCTTGCGGGACAGTTTATTTGCATTTGCAGTCAGTGTTGTCAACCCAACATGAATACTGTAGCACGGAGCGGTGAAAGAAATATTATTAAGCAAGTAATAGCATTTTGCATAAGTCAATCAGCGTCATTAGACATACTTAAATTAAATTATGAATAAGTAATAATTAACCTTACAGTATTACAAGCAATATTCAAGACGGAAGTTTGGCAAAATCCCTATTCGGCAAGGTTCGTGGCCTGCTGTTTGACGTAGTGGGAGAGAAACGGGTGGAATGGGGTGAGTAGAGGCGTTAACTTTTTCAAGAACGACGACAGCGCTGAAGGGGCATAGATCAGATGGCCCGACAATAATTGAAATTATTAACATCACAAAAATCATGAGAGTTCTTAACTCCTTTCCATTCTTGCTGTTTTTAGGATTACGAACACACTTGGAAACACTTACTAATAATGGAATTGATAAGTTTTGGCCGGCATTTTGCTTATGAAATCTCTGGACAAGTAGAAAATAAGTAACACAACATATCTAACCTGAGAGATGAAGGCGTTAATAATGTCTAGACGGAACTGGGATCTCTAGACCTACAGCTAGAAATACTATCTCTGAAATAGCTGCGGGGGACATCTGCACTAATTATAAACTTATATTATGAAGTCAAACATACAGTCATAATATATTGTGACGTGAAATTATTCCTAATGATCAAACTGATTCAATAAATTTACTTCTCTAATTATTTGTCTTTATTTTACCTCTGCCTGTGTACGTTCCTTCTTTAATGCGGGAAAATATAGTCTAGGCTAATTCTCCTCCAAAAGCCGTTGGTAATAAAACATTGTTTATTATTATTTCTGTAACGAATATCACTTCGATACATGCAAATGAAATGGATGATGAACGAAATATTGAGTCCTTTAGCTCGGCATGTTTTGCTAGATTAGTGATTTCAGTAATCGATAATATAATTACTGGATTTTCTGAATATCGTAAAGAGAATTAACGTTCAGACTGGCCGGAGGGACTTCGCTGCGTATGACATCAGTTTTATTTTCAAACTGGAGCTGGCTTTGCATTTATGTTACAAATATTAAAATGTGTTTCATATTTTAGAGGCCATCATCAAGGATTTCACGAAACAACTACTGAAATAATTTCCTTTTTTGTTGCTGCTGAAGATATGAGGTGCTTAATTTGTTGTAAAATGTTAAATAATGTATGAGGAACAATGTGCAATCCCAATATTATTCTTTCCATGAAAATTACCATCCCCTAACCTGTAAGTTGAATATTTCATTCATAAATAAAAAATAGACTGTAGACCAGAGGTCTGCATCGGACGTTTTCGCTCGAGCGCCAAGTACTTCATATCATAATCCGATAGGTAGCGCATATATATGATGGGTAAAATTGTCGCGAGCGATAAATCCTCGAACGGTATAAGCCGAGCGTTAGACATGCGTTCTTGTTACAGTGATGAACTGTGTAGTAACGTCATAGATGTTTATCATTTCAAAACTTTGCAGCGTTTAACTGACCTCTCCATAGTACAACTACAAAACTTGCTTTAAAATGTAATATAAATATTGTAAGTAAATGTTTTTTATCCCCTCACACAGGTGTGAATTTGTTTTTGCCATATCTGATAGATGTTATTGGATGTAAATGTAATTATTATAAATGGAGAACACAATCACGATAATGCAAGAAATGCATCAAGTTTTCTAGTAATAATAATAATAATAATAATAATAATAATAATAATAATAATAATAATTAGTGTATCAATCTTTGGGTCTGTAACAGTTGTGCAGCATGATTATTCGTTTTATTATATTTTCTGTAACGTTATCTCTGTACTAATATTGTTATTAATCTACTGCTACATCAATAATATTTTGTGAAACGTTTCTACATTGTCGCAGTATATAGGCGGAACACTATGTATGGACCTATCATATTATATATGCGGTAAATAAAATATTGAATAAATATTAATTAGCAATAATAACTGTATATCGAAGTTTTTCATACTATTTTATTTATAACTTCATGTTACTGTTTTGGTACGTTCCATTGACTGTTCCATTAAACGTTTGTCATAAACGCAGAAAATAAAGCCTTATTTTTATCGTGTGACAAAAACATATCTGTATCTTATCTGTCGCCTTCCATACAAGATAAGAGATACCGTTAAGATGACCTTGTACTGTGCTTCTACTTATTACGAGCGTATCACGACCGATCTTATCTCACTCGAACGTGCTACATTCGACCGAGTTCCAGCGAGCGATTTAACTCCAATGCAGAACTCTGCGAGTAGACTATCGGCTTCTACGTATTAAAGCCAAGGTAAAATGCTTCGGCTTATGTAAAGTAGTACGTACGTTTTTCTAATGTGAAAAGTTTGCTGATACAAAGTGCTGTACGTGTATTCTTTCATGATGAAAAAGAAAATATATTCCCTTTTATTATACATATAATTTATTTCCAAGAAATAATCTGCCCAGGCATCCTGGGTTGCCAAAAAGACAGAATAACACACATACAAGAATAATAACGGATACAGTAAATAGATGAGTCAAATTAAATGTGAACTTAGAGCTTAAATTTAAGAAATAATAAAATTGTACATATATTTGTAACAATCACACACTAACGAATAGAAAAGCGGGGAAATTATGATATTCCGTATAAATGATTTTTCAGAATTGCTACAGACTGTTTAATGCTTGAAGTAATTATTTCTGGAATGATATCATGAATTCCAAATGTTTTGATAGTGTTTACAGTGATCGTGGGATGGTGTCCTCGCTGCGATCATTAAACAATGTACTTCCCAGGTGCCTTCCATCTGATATTTTTCACGAAAATACGGAATACTAGGCTCATAAATATGTTTTTGCTCTTTGTTGACCTCGGATGGTTGGGTCTGGGTCATCTCAAATGTAACTATTGGGTCCAATATAAAACCTTCACTATTAATCTTGTCTAGAGCCACGATGTCCGCTCTACTAATTCCACCGCCTTCAGACGCAACGCAGTGCACCTCTTCATGGACCTCGAAGGATCTTTTTCTAAGGGCTTGTGCTATTAGTTTTCGGTTGTTATGATGGCGTGAATTTCTCAGGAGTTCTACATGGTGGCAGGATCCTAGGACGTGTGTTAAGGTTTCAATCTCGGTACAGTATCTACAAAAATGAGATAACATGGATAATGTGTATGTACCGAGAGGTAATAAGTAGAAGAATATTATACAGTGAAACTTCCCAATAGTGGACACTGCCGGACAAAAATTAAATGTCCGTTATTGAGAAGTGTCCGCTATTTATAAAATCGTTAGTATGTATACAGTACATCAAAATACAAATATCGGTAAGTTTATTTTTCCATTAAGATGCAATTTCTGGATCAACAGAAGCAGATTCACCACATCACGTTTTTAGAAAATATTGTTTCGTGACCGAAACTTGTCTAGCCAACCACCCGAAGCTTTTAAAATTAGAATAACCCAAGACTTTTGCAGTTTCTAAGGCTTTGTCTCTAATCAAGGTCCCAGAGAAAGGCATCTTATTTGCTCCAGCACGTCAGAACCATTCATATGTTAAATTGTCAATGGCAAGCCCCTCAGTTTTATGAAAAGCCCTTTTTTTGTTCTCATTTGCATTCTCAGTGTATTATTTTAAAATAACATCCTTGTTTTTCAAAATTTCACTAACCTGAGTTTTTCCCATATTAAACTTTGTGACCAGCTCACGAACACTTAATTTCTCCTTCTCACTATGCTTTACAATATCCACTTTCTCTTTTAGTGACAAACGTTTACGTTTTTGTGACATTTTTAATGTGACTGTACTTCCGAACACTCAACTTGACAAACTAAGAAAGTACGGACTGCTCACGTAACTAACAACTGTGCTGCTTACCTTCAATAAAGTACAAGAACGTTCAAATGCACGATAATGATTGTTGCAAAGAATTCGGTTTAATTTGCAACTGTCTTTTCTTTTTTTTTTCTTTCACGGTGTTCGTTATTTGGAAGTTTTTAAATTGTTGTTGAGAGATACATTTCAGCTTCCGTGTCCGTTATTGAGAATGTCCGCTATTTGGAGGAATTTTATCATAAGGGCCAATGTTATTTTGCAGGGGATTTTTAAAATGTCCGGTATTGAGAGGAATCCGCTATTGGGAAGTGTCCGTTAAGGGAAGTTTCACTGTATTGCTTTTGTTTTCCGGTCATAGTCCGTCTCTGCACTGTCATTCGCTGCATTACTTGAGGAGACATGCACTCCAACCCTCTCTCTGTGATTCAGCTGTGCGGGTTGCATTCCTATTACGTCACAATTTCGTGGCGTTTGGCAACCACTAGCTTGCATATTCGTGTTTCGCTCTTCACTCTACAATATGAAAGAAACAGAATAGAAATATTATAAGAACCGATTTTTAGAACTTACTTAGACTCTGAATATGAACAAAATCAGTGATATCATTAACACTAACTCCCGGTACACAGACGCATAGCACAGTCTAGTACCATGATGTCAAATCAAGCGCACGTTTCTAACTTTGACGTCGTGCGCGGGCAGCAAGTGCTAAGTATGGAAAGAGGAAGGGTTGTGTATATGAATAAGCATATGTGTATATGTTGGATTAAGAAAACAGTGGTACACAAACTTCAAACGGAACGTGAAATTTTATGTCGTTATTTTTATATGGCTTCTTTCTGTTTAATATTATCTATATTGTCTGTAAAACAAAAGTACTAACACTGATTTCTTAATATTGCACTAGTGTTTTAAATCTTAATAACATAATAGGGAGTTAAGAAGGAATATTCACTTAAATTCCATAGTAGTATAATATTATACTGTATTAAGTGGATGAAACACATCATTCATAAAGAAAGTGATATTCCAAAGAAAGAGATTGAGTATGACATAAGTTGGAATTTATATTCATTGTATCTTTAGCCTTACAAAAGTAATCAATAAACTAATCAAAACAATATTACAGTACAAAGCAAAGTTACCTAGGTACTGTATCTGTTTTAAGTGTAACTAATATTACATAACAAAACTCTTATCGCATTATGCTTTTAAGGTGATATTAATTGTGAGCAACTTTCTATCATCAAAATATTAAATATTATTATCTCGAAATGTGCTAAAGATGTAGAGCTGACATTTTTACAACACATGGGCACGTATCCTTTGCTTATGATGTAACAGTAGTTGCTTTGTTAATTAATTTCCTTACAAACAATTTCTATGCGAATATTTTCAAAATTTTCAATGCACTATCTTCAGTAATACATATATACGGTATATTAGATTTACGAAAACATTCTGTAAGGCTACTAAATAAATAGGCCTATACCTGAAAATTTCACTTTTGTATAAAAAAAGTTGAGAAATTATTATTTTTTGAATAAAAAAATAAAACTTGTGAAAAATGAGCATTAAAATTAAAACTTACATTCTTATAATGCACTTATACTTCTCAGTCAAATCTAAAAATTAACATGGATACAGTTTTAATAAGTTCTCTTCCCTTTATCTCTTGAATCAGTGCTGGCCACCCCTGAATATAGCTCGACCAAGCGGCATATACCACCTCTTTCGACTGTTTCTTTCCTTTTCGCTGTAAAGCGCTCAGGCTCTCCTGGGCTCTAAAGCGCGCGCTTGCTTCTGTGGGCATCAATTAACATGTCTGGTCTAGTATATAGTCACGAAGCTCAATACGTAGTAAATATGCATCCATAGATAGTTGCTTACCACTAGGATCGCTACTATCGCCTTATTACAGACAATGCGAAATAGTACCGGCACAGTCTATTGTTTCTAGCACCCTCACAACTCAAGCTTCGTGACTGTATACTAGACTGTGTGCATTGCTTGTGGGAAACCACGTATTCAGTGCCAGGGCTGCTGATGTGTGTCCTTCCCTGAGTATACCGAAATTATTATTTTTTTCAGTATCATAACATTTTATCTAGCCTAATTCATTTTTAAATATGTATGTCGACAGGATTCCAGGCAACGAATTCAGCAGTGCTGTTAACGTCGCACACTACTAAGCTATGTATGAGGTTGTAAATTCAGTTTCCAAACAACGGCTATTTTCATTTTTTAGTGTATAACATTTCTGGTTGCAGCGGTATTGCATATCCATTTCATCATAATCCTATATCGAATATCATGTACATTTATTAATATTAATCGCATGGACTGGACCACCAGACTCGCTGGTTGATATACGAGAGATGTGTATAAATACGTGAAATCCAATAAAACTTTATCAATATATTGATAACAAAATCGTTATTCAACACCGAATTGTATGCGGAAATAAAACAATAACATATATCATGAAGATCACAAATATATTCTCAATATTCATTTAGGGCATTCCGTAATAATTTAGTGTGTCATGTTACCAGCTACACTTCTGTCTACATTATATAGGCCTAACCAAATTCTTACATTACACTTTAACACAGATATTTGTAATGTATGTATGTATGTATGTATGTATGTATGTATGTATGTATGTATGTATGTATGTATGTATGTATGTATGTATGTATGTATGTATGTATGTATGTATGTATATATGTATGTATGTATGCAAATGGGTAAATGGATAAATACCCGGTGGCACACTCAATAATAATAAGTTAATAATAATAATAATAATAATAATAATAATAATACTAATAATAATAATAATAATAATAATAATAATAATAATAATAATAATAATAATAATATAATATTAACTAGGAGCATCCTAAATTAAATGAAGCAGGATCACTTAATAGTACATTATGCAACGAGCCTATAATGGTAGTAATTAAGACGCGAGTATGTTTATGAAACGAGCGCAAGTGAGTTTCATAATTTTCATACGAGCGTCTTAATTACCATTATAGGCAAGTTTCATACGACTTTTTATGCTCGACCATATTTCTAACTTGAAATTATTCACAAGTATTCATATTATTCTTAAATTACTGGAGAGCGGAAGTGACCTTGTGCAATATCTCGTGAATTGTGAGATGTGCGCAGACGCGAAAGTATTGATTTTTTCCGAAAACAAATATGTATGTATGTATGTATGTATGTATGTATGTATGTATGTATGTATGTATGTATGTATGTATGTATGTATTTATTCACACCGCAATGGGTATATGCCCGGTGGCAGTGGTAACTAATTACACTCAAATAAAGACAATAATAAACACAATTAATAATTAAACAATAAAATTAATAATAATACTAATAATTAATAATAATAGTAATAATAATAATAATAACAATAATAACAGGGAACACCCTAAATTAAATGAAGCACGATCAGTTAAAATAACATTTAAAGTAAATCTAATTTGTACCTTAAACCTATGTTCGAAATAAAACCCACGAGTATGATATGTTCATATCTGCACAAGAACCTTTCAAAACTACACTCATTTCGCTCTCACTCACTCACTGCACTGGAACTACGACACATTTCACTGATTCTATCCTGATTTCACTAACACATCAAAAACATTGACCTTGATATAATCTAGAGAGTAAAATGAATATTAATCTTGATATAACCTGGAAATTGATTTAGACATTGAACAACGAGATGACAAATTGAATTTATTTTAATAGTATTTACAATTAACGCTAATTATTGTAGTAACAGAACATAACCTTCTGCGACAGTATTGGATTTCCAGCCTCCGTGATGTTTCGCTAGTTGTCTTTCGATTGCATATCCGTGAATAATCGATACTTGCGCTTTCATATTGCTTTCTGATTTGTGGAAAACCTGAACTTTAATGAATAGGTGTACTTTAATGAGGTCCGTTAAAGGGCTGCTACCAGGTGTATAATTAGTACATTTTGGCATGGTCGAGCATAAAATAACATTTAAAGTAAATCTAATTTGTATCTCAACCCTAAGTTCGAACTTAAACCCACGAGTAAGATATGATATGTTCGTACATGCACAAGTTCCTTTCAGCACTACACTCATTTCGCTCTCAACTCATTCACTGCACTGGAACTACGACACATTTCACTGACACTATCCTCATTTCACTAATACTTCACAAACATTTCAGTTTTCAAATACTTTGCATTACCACTATAAACTGTAAAACTTCACTGAGAGTCGGTCCGTAGCTGTGGTAGAGAGCAGTCGTGTTGGGTGCGTGTGTCTAGTGAAGGAGAGAATGCAAGCACTGAAGAAGGTGGTAGAGGTCATGAAGGATTCTCTAAAGTGGACACTCCGACAAACAGATTTCTGGATATAAAAACCGAGTTAGTCTCGGTGATATTCAAGGTTGAAATGCTAGAAGGCAAAATTGACTATCTGGATAATCAGTCCCGATAAAAATAATATTGTAATTTACGGCGTACCAGACTGTCAGTTAAAATGGAATGGGTATCATAGCAATACGTGGGATAAAATCTTCTCCTTTCGTTTTTCCAGTTAATATTGCCAATTCTATTACGTTTCGCATGAGTTTTTCACACCAATTCTTATTGGTGCATAATTTTTGTGAGCCAATATTTCGCTATAGGACTATTGGTTATTCAATATTAAGTAAATTATGTGGTAGTAATCCTTGAGTTTAAAGAATTTTAGAATTCAGTTGGATAAAACACAGTCTGCTCACTATCTACAATTGTGTAAAGACACTTATTGCATGACTTATCTAGTTTTAGCCTTCATGATGTGTATCAACAATGTTATTTAATTTCTTGTTATAAATTCCCTGGCTTCGTGAAAGTCGATGTTGATTACAACAGAGAGTAATAATGAACAATTGACTATACAACATTGCATTTTAGTATTACACATGAATGTTTGATCGTATATCTTTTTACTTTTTTAAATTAATTTCACGTCTATTTTGACAAATTTCAATATAGGCTATGTTTTTCTCCCGGTTATGAAGGTTAAATATGCAAACTTTGGCACATATCGGTCAAAGCATGTAGATTTGTATAGAAAACATACATACATACATACATATATACATACATACATACATACATACATACATACATACATACATACATACATACATACATACATACATACATACATACATTTCTAAAAATAGTTTTTAAAATGATTAGCAATAGTATTGATTTTTTATCTGTAAATAGAAAAACGGATGTGTCTTAGTGAAACTTACAGCAGAGTCCGTATAGGCCAGTTTCTATCTGATGCTTTTCCAATTCACTGCGGGCTAAAGCAGGGAGATGTACTATCACCTTTACTTTTTAACTTCGCTCTAGAATATGCCATTAGGAAAGTTCAGGATAACACAGAGGGTTTGGAATTGAACGGGTTACATCAGCTTCTTGTCTATGCAGATGACGTGAATATGTTAGGAGAAAATCCACAAACAATTAGGGAAAACGCGGAAATTCTTGTTGAAGCAAGTAGAGCGATAGGGTTGGCAGTAAATCCCGAAAAGACTAAGTATATGATTATGTCTCGTGACCAGAATATTGTACGAAATGGAACTATAAAAATTGGAGATTTATCCTTCGAAGAGATGGAAAAATTCAAATACCTTGGAGCAACAGTAACAAATATAAATGACACTCGGGAGGAAATTAAACGCAGAATAAATATGGGAAATGCCTGTTATTATTCGGTTGAGAAGCTTTTGTCATCTAGTCTTCTGTCAAAAAGTCTGAAAGTTAGAATTTATAAAACAGTTATATTACCGGTTGTTCTGTATGGTTGTGAAACTTGGACTCTCACTTTGAGAGAGGAACAGAGATTAAGGGTGTTTGAGAATAAGGTTCTTAAGAAAATATTTGGGGCTAAGAGGGCTGAAGTTACAGGAGAATGGAGAAAGTTACACAACGCAGAGCTGCACGCATTGTATACTTCACCTGACATAATTAGGAATATAAAATACAGACGTTTGAGATGGGCAGGACATGTAGAACGTATGGGCAAATCCAGAAATGCATATAGAGTGTTAGTTGGTAGGCCAGAGGGAAAAAGACCTTTGGGGAGGTCGATACGTAGATGGGAAGATAATAATAAAATGGATTTGAGGAAGGTAGGATATGATGGTAGAGACTGGATTAATCTTGCTAAGGATAGGGACCGATGGCGGGCTTATGTGAGGGCGGCAATGAACCTACGGGTTCCTTAAAAGCCAGTAAGTAAGTAAGTAAGTAAATAGAAAAACGGAATAGGTACTAAGATAGTGTTGTACAAAGGTATTTAAAAGATTCAACAGTAGCATAGATGTTAACATGTTGCAGGTTTTAATTTACAGTACATACATACATACATACATACATACATACATACATACATACATACACACATACATACACACATACATACACATACATACATACATACATACATACATACATACATACATACATACATACATAACCTATATACATTCACTTTTATATATTAAGATTATAACACTAGGTTATTATATTATAATGAATGGAATTTCTATTAAATTTGGATACTAAATCTTGTACCTGCATTTCGAAGGAATGCGTAACTTTATTTTTAAAAATTATTTAGGTTAATTGCAGCTTTTTTTCGACCTGGAAGATGCGGAACTGTTCCTTCTTCCCTGCAGCCATTGGCATCATCGACTTTTTGCTCCGCTCGAGGCACACCTACCCCACTCTACAGGAGTTTTTAATTAAGAGCAATCCGACGTCATGAGCATCATAAGACGGAGGTCACGAACTGCTTTGTTATAGCTGCAACGCACTGACTGCCGGCGACACCTTTCACAGCCTCGCTGTGCTCATCAGCTAAATTACACCGTATTTCGGGATAGACGACTAAACGTACATTTTGACGAGTCCTGCGATTGTTCTCGGAAATTGTTTAAGAGAAGTGATAGACTAATCCTATCTTGAAAGTAATTTAGTCAAACGCATAATGAGTAACTTGAAGATATATCTACGTGAAAATAATTGTTTTTGTGCCTTCTCATTTTCTTCCTATTAAATTGCGTTTAATTTGTATTTGTTCCCTTCTGTTATTTACTTTTTAATATTACGTCAGTTTTCCCACAGATATCTTCCCTTCTATCTCTTCTACTGCCTGATATACTATTAAATTTGTCTTTCGTTCCTGATTCCTATTTTCGACCTCCTTCCTTCTGTGCTTCCTTTTATTAAATTCTTTCGTTTTTCTTTTTCTTTTCTTTTCCTTTCATTACTTAGTCCTTCTCCGTTCCTTTCTTAATCCTCTTTCTTCCATTAAACTAAGTTTAATACTTTCACAATTAAATATTTATGCAGGTTTTAATTTAGAGTACTTTTTTGTTTTCTGCAATTACTTCCACGCAATCTTTCGAACTTAGAGTACCTCGGCTTCGTCTTAATAAAAATCATTATTACAGCTTTACATAATACCCAAAGCTTTGTAGGTATAATAAAGAATCTTATCGTAGAAGGAACACTCGGGCGCGGGTTTCAGTCCTTCCTTAGAAAGTGTACCTCGTTGAGTTCTTTGAATGTTTTTCCTAACGATAAGGCGAGAGTTAGGTGATGTCATGGAGAAACTTCGGTCTTACCTCCGAAGTATCACTTCGTTATCACAGAGTTGTGAAGTTCATGCATTATAAGTATTATTGCTACTTCGTATTTATTTAACCACGCCCTCATACACGTCTGATATCAGATGTTTCTATAGGGGAACAGCTTAGAAAACTCCGTTGGTCTGCGCATGTGTCAATCTTAAAGAGTAACACAATATACTGTTCACCTCCTCCTTTCTAATTGAGGCGTTCCGTAAGAGAAGGGCGAACCTGCCAAATGTACCTGTAGAGATAATCGATGTTCAAAGTATTTTACCTGTTAACGAGATAAGGGGGAATCCGCCAAGGACACATCTGTAAATAAAGATAATTACTTTCTACAGTAGTGGCGAAAAAAACCGGACCGACCCTTGTTGCTGATTTCACTCCAGAGCACGATAGACTGGTAACTAAGACATTCGTGGTTCGAATCCTGCCTGGGAAGGAAACAATTTTTTGTTCCTTATTCAAATTTATTCCCAATACTTTTGATTGCTGGTAAAATTCATGTTCTGGGAATAATAAGGTGATTAAGTAGTAAACTATCGCTATTTATTATTTATTTATTTATGTATTATTTATTTATTTGTTTGTTTGTTTATTTATTGTAAGGATAACTGGGTATTTCCATGTAAAAAAGTAGGCCTATGTTTTTGAACCATGATGTCTCAAAAGTTAAAAGTACTGTAGTAGGTTATTTTTGTATGTTCTAAAAACGAATTTCAAGCAATACTATATTTATATCCTTCATAGTTTGGCAGCAATCTGCATTTAAAATATTGGTTTAACAAAGAACACGGTTTCATTCATTGAAGTTTTCTTACTATGTAAATTAAGATGGAAAAATCATTTTATACAATACGAAAAAGGACAGCCTTGTTTATAAATGCCCTTAAAATTAAAAAAATACATAATTTTTTAAATAGTTACTCACCGTAAAATAATTTAAAAAATACAGAATACAAAATGCACCTCATTTTTACAGACGAAAAAAGATGTGTTTGATACTTTAGGGTATATTGATTCCACTGTGAAAAATTTCAGAATGTTGACTTAAACATCATGCCAGTGTTTATTAAAAATAACTCACCGGAACAAAGGAGCTCAGCAGGTAGGCTCTCCCGTCGTACAGAATGTTGCGCGATCAAGGTCAGGGAGACTGACGTTTGAGATTACTCATCGTTACGAAGTCTCGCGAACGCTGCGACCGCCACACATAGCAAGCGATTATCGACCGTCCGAACAAAGATTAATAATTTTATTAATTTAATTATTCATAGATTTTTTGAGATTATGTCATAGGGGAGATGGATTAGGGATAAGATTTTCTTTAATACGAATGAAATTCGCATGGATTTAAATTGGTGCAGTCGAATATAAAACTATTTCTTTTTTTCAATGAGGCGTTTTTATGAGCATGCCTTAATATTATTCGGATTAGTCTTTAAGGTATTAAAATATGGTTATTCAGGTTTACAATGCCGTCTGTTTAGTTTCGATGACACTTCATATAGGGTGGATAACATGTAACTGCCACACATTTTTTAATCATCCGTATGACTAAAATATTAATGAAATTTAAAAGTCATATTGAGTTAAGATAAGTTTGTGAAATAATGTCATATAAAGTAGTTTTTATTTTCATTCAATCACTTATCATGTTAAGATGGCAGAAATGGATTCTGTTACATTAAGATACAATATTAATATACGTCACGAATATTTTCGACTTACTTTCAAGTCATCTTCAGGTGATAGTTTTCTAACAAACAAACATTTGAACATGGTGAAAAATATTTAAACACATCTATAATACACAAATAAATAGTCTGACCATGCATGCTTTGCTTAAAGTGTACGCCATTTAACCACTTATGGTTCAAATGTTTGTTTTGTTAGTAAACTATCACCTGAAGATGACTTGAAAGTAAGTGGAAAATATTCGTGACGTATAGTAATATTGTATCTTGATGTAACAGAATCCATTTCTGCCATCTTAACATGATGAGTGATTGACTGAAAATAAAAACTAATTTGTATGAAAATATTATTTTATTTGGTGGTCATAGTTGGCAGTTTAATTATTTTCATAATAACATTATTATACCAAAAGCCCAAAAAAATTCATGACATCGCGGGCATATTCTTAAAATTTTGTATGGAATGACACAACTATATCTACTTCTTCATAATTTTACATATTAATCTAAAATATTTATTTTTTATGATTATGAGTTGGAATTGTTTAGTGTCTTATTAGCAGATTGTGTTTCTTCATGTGTCAGAAGTGCTGTAAGTTGTTTCATAATCTCATAACTCCAGATAATTCCTTTTCTTAAGAGAGACTAGCAGACGGTGGCAGGAGAAAATCTCATCGCAGTCATCATTGTATAAGATACATCTACTGAAAGCTGAGAAAGTACTTTGCTCAACAAAAATCGCGAATTCAAATTCTGCATATGTTTCTCTTCCATGAAACGAAGTTATCCGTGAAGAGCTTTGTTAAATTTTGCTGTTGATTACTTGCAAATCCTTACTGCTGCAATATACTGGTATAAAATAAAATCTCAAATAATTTGATTTTCGATCAAAAATTAGATTTTGCGTTCATTTACATGCCGAACAGATACTCTAATTCGAACTCTGTGATTCAAACGTTGTTACGTCACTGATAGGCTTTTCCGTCCTCGTTCTTGGAGATGAGGGAGGAGTGTGTTGTAGCAGGGATCTGTGAAGGTCCTAAACTCAGGGCTAACAGGGTCGCCCTCGCAGCTATATTGAAACAGTTGCGAGCATTCGTTCAGAATGGCGAGCACAGGGCGGGTTATCTGTACCTCTAGGCGCAGGACATCTCCCCCGTGTGTGTGTGTGGGTGAACTTTCAAGTGCTCGACCGTTTATTTCATACGTCGCCGTCAGCAGGTACTGGTGGGCAGCTTGTGGTCCGCAATGAATTAAAAATACATCTACAATATCATGGAGTTAAAATTAAGAGTTTATATTAAAACTAGTGGCTTGTGCAGCAAATACTGTAAACTAAGTTCATTAGACGTTCAAATAAACATTTTTCAGATTTATTTTCAATGAAGAGTACCAGACATTCTGAAAGTTATTTGCTTCCATAATAATGAAAGATACTCTCTCTCTCGAGCCAATACTGAAGAGAACCACGCATATAAATATCTACAGTCCACACCTGTGGAGTAAAGGTCAGCGCGTCTGGCCGCGAAACCAGGTGGCCCGGATTCGATTCCCGGTCGGGGCAAGTTACCTGGTTGAGGTTTTTTCCGGGGTTTTCCCTCAACCCAAGATGAGCAAATGCTGGGTAACTTTCGGTGCTGGACCCCGGACTCATTTCACCGGCATTATCACCTTCATATCATTCAGACGCTAAATAACCTAGATGTTGATACAGCGTCGTAAAATAACCTGCTAAATTAAAAAAAAAATAAATATCTACACCACACCGCCATTAAAATATGAAAAGACCCAATCCCACCTGATTAATATCTATAAAATATTTGATTTTTAATAATATTATTATCTTACGTAAGTTTCATAGCTTTCAGTAACATATACTGTATATACTAGGCCTATATAGCCGCCACTCAGTAAAATATAGAAATCAAAATCTAATTTAAGTTATTCTCTACATCTACTTAAATAACCCCAAAACGTTTCACTTTCATATCATCAATATAGCATTAATATGTATAGGCCTATGTAATTAAAAATAGTCACATCATGGCATTACCTACAATAATATTTTATTTCTAATGGTAATAATGTCATCAAACCACCTCAAGTTTAATATGCAATACACAGTTGTACCCAGAAAATTACACACCACAGAATCGAACCTGTAAATTATTAATTTAGTAAGTTAAGTTTTTAATAACCAATTTAATTTGAGCTCTAAATATGTCAGCATTCTTGCAGATCATGGTCTTCGTGTAATATTGTTTACTGTAGTGTGTGTTTTGTTTTATTCTGAAATGCAATTAGTTCTCAAAACTGACGACAGATGGATTTTTGGAAAATGGGAAAATGATGTTGAAAAATTGACATTTCACTGAAAAATACCATTTTTCTGAAAAACTTTGAGTTCCAAGCTTCAAAATGAGGGGTCATTTATTAAAATCCGTTCAGCCGTTTTCCCGTAATTTTCATTACCAGTTCAAATTATATATATATATATATAGATGGGCTACACAGTAGGTTTATGTAAAGCCGTGATCAATAGGGATCGTATTCTATCCAAAAGTGTAAGGAGATAAGTTTGATGTTCATAGACTATATTGATATGACGTTAAATTTGTCGCTTGCCATAGCTTCTACTGGTATCAGGGAACACTTGCATCTTGGTTATGATGTAGTTCACATTCTATTTATGATTAAAACTAGACCCCACAGACTGTTCTCAATACATTTTAGCAAATAGCTTACTACTACAATAGTGGAAAGTGACGATAAAACTTGGCGACATACTCCACGACTGCCACCTAGCGGTTCGATAAGACAACTAACAGCAGCATCCATAGCAGTTAATATGTTTTGTTAAAAACGATGTTTTTCTCTTTTAATTTCTTATGTCCTGTAATTTAAGGAAATGGCTGAAGAGGTGTTATTTGTGCCATTATTGACTGTTTTAATTACCAGATTCAAATGAACGGAAATAATTGTCAGGTATCCCAAAAACAAGGAATTGTAAGGACCATATAATGAGGTTATGATTGATTTGAGTATTGTAGCTACTGATGAGAGGAATAGATAAACTCTCTTTTCCATTAAAGCTATTGTTGCCATTCAGTATAACAAGGCCCATGTAAGTTGTACTGAATTTTACAAATTTATGTGCAGTGAAAAAGCATCAATGTAGCTTGACCAAGTAAAGTGAAAAGTGAAAATCAATTGTCCGGAAATGTCAGAAGTATTTGAAAGTGATATTCACAAATTTTTGTGAGAAAGTCTTCATGGACTTAGATATAAGATAACTAATTGCTTTCTAAAACACAATGTAAATGTAATAGTTCTTAGTAATGTTTGTATAAGATTGCTGGTACACAAGTATTTCAGTGTCCTTAAAAACGCACATGTAAAAAAAAGTAAACAATTCATTTATGACTTTCAGAGGCTACAAAAATATAAAATGAAAGAAGGTCGCACACAGTTAATATATTAAACAAATCGTTTCTTTCAAATGAATAGATAATCATTTAATTTTCTACTAATTTTCCTTCCTCCCATTCCCTTATTAAAATTCATATTTTATTTTAAATTCATATAGATGACAAGGGTACAAAAACAAAAAAAAAGCTTTGAATTTATTTAGTTATTATGCTTTTTATATATCAAACTAGCATTTTTCTCTTTAAGTTTAAATATACCCTATGTATTTGTTCTCATAGCGAGTCGCTAGATGGCATTGGCGACGCTGTCGCTAATCATATACGTGTATCATTACTTTCCAATATTGTAGTAGTAAGATATTTGATTTTAGTCATAAAGAAAGAGACTACGATGTCTTTTCCTGAAATTGTAGAAGTCTTTAGAGATGTAATTCTAAGAGCCTCTTTCTTCAACGTTTGTTAACATAACGTTAATTAACTGTAAGTTAAAAGTATTGTAAATTTTATTAGTTACAACAATGTAATTTATTCGTCACAACAATAATTCTTTTCTACAATTCACCTTAAACGCTCTCGTCAACAATTGGATCTTCACTCAGCACAGTATTCGTTATAGTACTCCACCGACGACAATGACAATTTACTTGGACTATTACGCACAACAATGAACTGTTAATCTTAACTAATATTTACAAAGCACTATTTACAAATCAGAACTACCAGTTCTCAGTTCACAGTTCTTCTATCTCAGTCACTCGAGTTCACGGTATCTCGAACCACAGACCTTCAGAGACAGTTCACTGTACTCGAACTCGGGTCCCTCCAACTGCGGTCCACTGCACTCGAACTCAGGTCCCTCCAACTGCGGTCCACTGCACTCGAACTCAGGCCTTCGGATGCTGACGCAGATGCGGACGCACACTCGAGTCGAACTCTGGCTTGCTTGCTCTGGCTTACTCACTGACGGAATAACTGAAAACTCTGACTGTAGTTCGCTGGCGACTGCTCTTTTATAGCAAAATCATAGTTGCGAGAACCTTCTACAGGTGTGTAGAGAATTATCTCAATATCTCTACATCGACAGACGTCTGGAATAATCGGGAAGGTCGTTCCACATCCACTGCGTAGCAGCTGCGCGCGCAGACTCGTCGCGTGACGTAATACACCCTCTCTCTCTTCTCTCCACCGCGCGACGTCACTCAATGTTCCGTGGAGCCCGTGCGATCTGCTTTCTTGCGGGACGCTGGTCGTGAGTTCGATTCTCACGTCGCTGTCACAGTATAAATTGCTGTTAAAAATATTGCCATTCTTCACTTTTCGCTTTCAACGTAGATCACGTATTTCGCTCTCCGAGATTTTGTAATGTACTCCACAAACGTGTATTGTAAATTTTTTACAGGATCATATTCTTAAAATATGAAACACAATATATTTTGTATTGAAAATTTAGAACAATATTATTCCAAAGCCTTCGCAAAACTGCACTGTAATGGTAACTAAGTAGCGTTGCCTACGTGATCTTCACGTAGCAACGTAAGTAGCAATAAGTGCAGTGCAATGGGTCTATTGCAGTATGTTTTTATGTTAAGAAAAATGGTTTCAGTAGCAACAAGATTCTGTGTGAAAATTGTAACTTTCAAGGTCTAACAACAACACCTGTAAATACAACAAAAATGACGATCGTGCAAAAAAGCAATTTGTAATACTGTGATGTACACATTACATGTTATGATCCTTTTGTTTTTATTAATAACAATGAACTAATTCGGAAACGTTTATAACTGACGAATGACTTATGGGTACAGTAGAGCATCGATTATCCGAAACAATTGGGGACAAGGGATTTTCGGAAAACTGATTTTTCGGATACCCGATCATTTACGAAAACAAATTGTACCAGTGTCATAGGAGCAGTATGAAACAAAGAAACACTGATATTAAACACAGAACTATACATGTATATTTTGTATCACACGTCTTACAAATAACACAGAGAATTGACTGGCCTAGTTTGACAAGTTCAAAAATTTGCTGACTGGAATGCTTTTGGTTAACCGATGTTTTGGTTGGTCGGTATTCGGATAATCGATGCTCTACTGCATTAGTGTTAACTAATTCTGTTATGTTAATTAACATTTAACTGTAGGCACCTTTTCTATATTTTGTTACAATAAGGAAATTTTATTTAAAAAATAACAGTGTTCCGGAACAACTCCGTGGTAGAATACTGTAGAATATTCTTCAGAAAATATAGGTGTAGACCCTATAATCACTTTATTATAATGAATGACAGAAAAGTTTTCCCATCTAAAAATTACTGTGATTTGTACACATTAATGTTACATTAGTAATGGAATTCTTGTAATAAACTTCCTGTCATGAAAGTGAAAACCAATTTTATATCTGTCACTTTCCTTCTGCAATGTTATGAACAGTGTCAAAACCATCCGATGTCATCTCACTTGATGGTTACTTATTTCAGGCAAGGACTGCATTCCTGGCTTAAGATCTACATCCCATTTCTTAGGCAACCTGCGAAATAACTCGACACAATAGACAGAAACGTATAACAGATATAAGAAGCATAATCATGAAACATGAGCCAAATATATATACCGAACACAAGAAAATTAAGTATAAAAAGCGGAACGAAAAGATGGATAAAATGCATAATATCGGAAGTTTCGAAACAGTGTTAATGTTATACTATTCGCTGTATATCTAATAAGGCACACGTACCAAATAACGCCACCTTAACACTTCAGTCACTTTTGCTCTGGAAATAAGTTATGTACAAACACGAAAATTATGAAATAGAAACTGTAATCTTATCTTTACAAAATAGCACAACGAGAATGGATATATTATATACCGAACAAGAATTAGAACTCGAATAGGAAAACTTTGTAAACTGGCGTTATTAAGAACAGGTTGTCCAATTAACGCCACCTATTTTGTAGTAACCTATACACTTATAATTGTTTATGAATTATTTTTCCTAAGCAACACAAATTGAACTAAGCGACTAAATTTGAGTTTCTGTTAATACAGACGTGGACAAATTATTAACAAAATTGACGATTTTTATGATAATTCTGTTTACAAAATTTGACTTTTCAATTTAGACTACAGTTGACAATTTTGTATACTTCCATCATTACAGTAGACAGAAATATGCAAAAACGTCAACTGTAGTTTAAATTGAAGAGTCAAGTTTTGTAAAAATATATAATAAAAATCTTCAATTTTGCTAACAATTTGTAAATTAGCAAAAATGTCAACTGCATTGAAGAAAACTGGAAAACGCATATAGAATGTATTACTCGTAAATTGAGCTCTGCCTGTTATGCATTAAGATCCTTATCTACTATTGATGATATAAACTTACTTAAAATGTCATACTTTGCATATTTTCACTCTGTAATGAAATATGGATTAATACTCTGGGGTAACTCGTCTGAAGCTAAACACGTTTTTGTTTTACAAAAGAAAGCTATAAGAATAATGGCCGGTGTGCATAAAAGGACCTCATGTAAAAATATTTTCCGAAACTTAGAAATCTTGACTTTACCTTGTGAATACATTCTTTCCCTAATGATGCTGTATATTAAGAACCAAGATAAATTCAGTACTAATGAAGACATTCATCATTTTAATACAAGACATAAATCAGATCTTCATCTACCCTCTGTTAGTCTAAGCTGTTTTAAAAAAGGAGTTCGCTATTCATGTATAACAGTCTTCAATGCACTGCCTAATTATCTTAAAGATTTGAAGAACAACGAGAAAAGGTTCAGAAAAGAATTAACCAAATTTCTACATACTCATACCTTCTACACAATTGATGAATTGTTTATGCTTGTGAATTGAATTATTCTACTTAAATGACATGTACAATTTTATATAGCTCAACTAAAATATGTTTTTATATTGACTTAATCTGTTTACTATGTATTGTATTTTTTGTTTAGCATAACTGATGAATTGTATGTACTGTAAATTGAATAGTATACTGTATAGGTCAACTGATGAATTGTTTAAGCTTATAAATTGAATTAATCTACTTCATATGAATTGTATAGCTTAACGAAAATAAGTTTGTAAATTGAACTAATTTGATTGTATATGTTTGTATAGTTTGGCTGATGAATTGTATATGTTCTTAAATGATTACTAGTCAGTGTAGCTCTACTGATGAATTGTATACAGACCTACTGTAAATTGAATGGTAATATGTATAGCTCAACTGATGAATTGTTTATGATTATAAATTGAATTAATTTACTTGATATTAATTGCACAAATTTGTATAGCTTAATGAAAGTATGCTACTTTGTATTGTATATATTTGTATAGATTTGGCCGATGAATTGTATATGCTTTAAATTGAATAGTAATCTATATAGCTCTACTGATAAATTGTTTGTGTTTGTAATTTGAAGTAGTTTGCATGATATGTATTATCAATTTCTGTATATCACAACTGGTTGAATTGTTTATGCCTTAAATTTAATTAAATTGTTTTGTATTATAATATAGCTCAACTTATGAATGATCGTTTGCGTTTGTAAATTTAATAATCTGATTGGCTATGTATTGTATACTTTTAGTAGAGCCATCGATGTTGGTCATTCGACAGACTCGCTGGGCTGCTGATCCGGAGCTGCGTTCGGGCTTGGGTTGGACCCCCCTTTGGACTTTGGTTTCTTCGGAGGTTTTCCCCAGCCGTGGGACTGAAGCCGGATGGTCTATGGCGAGTCCTTGACATCAACCCCTTTGATTTGATTACCCCCTTTGATTTGATTACCTGGTTGGGTTTTTCCGAGGTTTCCCCCACCGAAAAGGCAAATGCCGGGTAATATTTTGGCGAATCCTCGGACCTCATCTCATCTCACTACATCTCGCCAAAATGTAAAAAAATGTAAAAAAATGTAAAAAATTGTACAAAATTGTAAAAATTGTAGAAAATTACTAAATTGTAAAAGTATAAAAATTTGTAAAAATTGTAATTGTAATATTGTAAAATGTTGACATGTTCCACATCTTAAAGCTTCATTGCTCATGTAAGATCTATGGAATAAAATAAATGAATGAATGAATGAATGAGTAAAATTTTGTAAAAATATGAAACAAAAATCTTCAGTTTTGCTAATAATTTGGAAATATCCAAAATGTCAACTGTAGTCCAAATTGAAGAATCGAATTTTGTAAAAATATACAACAAAAACCTTCAGTTTTGCTAATAATTTGTAGATATCCAAAAATATCAAATGTAGTCCAAATTGAGGAGTTAAATTTTGAAAAATATACAATACAAATCTTCAATTTTGCTAATAATTTGGAAATATACAAAAATGTCAACTGTAGTCTGAATTGAAGAATCATATTTTGTAAAAATATATAATAAAAATCTTCAATTTTGCTAATAATTTGGAAATATACAAAAATGTCAACTGTAGTCTAAAATGAAGAATCATATTTTGTAAAAATATATAATAAAAATCTTCAATTTTGCTAATAATTTGTCCACGTCCGTAAAAGATACAAAATCACTCAATACTAATGAAAGGTTCTTGTTCTGAAACTAAAACACCAGATGGATTAGGAAAGTATGTTTTACAGTGACTCCTTACTTTAAAAAAAAGACAATGTGACACAGTAGAAAGTTATTAAACACAAAAACATTTACCTTAGTTTAATATGAATGTTTTCCAATAAGTAAAACAAAAAAATTAAGTTATGTAAAATAAAAAAAAAAAATTAAGAGTTCGATAAGCAATTGAACCAATATCATCACTGCACATTCTGAACATTTGTAAGTTGAAAGCTTAGTGATTTTCCTGATGTCTTCACACTGATGCTGTACTGTCAGCCTTAGTACTAACATGACCTACAATTTTTTCTGTAGACCTTTAACGCCACATGGCGTTAAAACGCTACTGATTACTTGATAACATGACTCGCCTGTTTCTCTAACATTTTCAAATTTTATAAATATCGAATACTTTCTATACATAGAAGAATGTTTAAGGATCACGAAAATATATAGTTTAATATAGTTATTATTTTTTCAACACACAAAATAAAATATTGCCTCTTACCTTGTTATAAGAACAGCCATTCACTATCAACACACAACAGGAAAATGATGGAATATAATGTCACTCGTAAATGTCAGCGGAGAGCTAGTAACTCATTTCATCACTAGATTGCAAGCGAATGCAGGCTACAGTAGTGCACTACCGAAAACTTGTGGCGTTAACAAATTTTAATAGGGTGGCGTTAAAGGTATACATCGCGTTATTTGGCTCAGGGACCTTAATAACTAGTCTTCGCGGAATTGCCACGAGATTCGCAAGGTTTACTGTGCACGCAGTATAGACTGTATGAGAAGGGGGCGTGTCTCTGATGTCAATACTGAGCAGTATACTGCGGTTACAATAAAACCTGTATCCTGCATTCAAGAAATATCATGAATGATCATTGAAGCAGGAAATGTCTAAACATGTAAATATACAATTATTTTATGATGAGATATATTAACTCTTAAAATTTAATGTAAGATACATCATCCTTGAATATGTGCATTGCAGTGAAGAGTTACGTACATTTTGACCGACTGCAAAGTAACTTCCTCCGATAGTCACTTAAACAGTTTGTATATTGTTAACTTGTAGTTCAACATCACACGATGTAATACGTGCATTTCTTAAGAACGGGAAGTCACTTCTTTTTAGTACATCAACTTCAGACGTCTTGTCGTGATCTGATAGTACATAATTTATAATACGAATTTGTGAATAGGCGGAATTTTTAGCAATAATGTTTCTCAACTTACATTTCACTTTTTCTGAAACTAGTGAATTGTTATTTTGGATAACGGTTTGTGATACTTTATCCTCTATATTAAGGGCTTCTGAGAGTTGTAGTTTAGACGATTCTAACAGGATGATGCTTTTGGACACGATTTTAAAATTAGAATCAATGACAGAATATCTTTCAATAGCTGTTCAGAAAGCAATGATTTTACAGCTGCAACAGCGGAACTGTCTGTGCTATCCAATGCATCAATTACCTCCATTATTTTTCCGTAATGTTCTGCGTAATAATTAACAGAATTGAACCACGTTCCCCAACGGGTCAAGACTGGCTGCAGGGGTAAATTTATTCCAGGAGTAATTGTTTGGAACAGCAACGCTCTCATTGTAGTATGTTTGATTGAATTCTTGTCTGCACTGAACAAATGTTAAACTTTGACTATTCCAACCACAGTAATGCAAAAACAAGTGCTTACATAGTTATACATTAGGTGTAGCTGCTCTATCTATTTGGACCGGTCACATCTCTTAACATGAACTGCTTATACTACGAGACCGGGCGGTCGCTCACCTCCTCTATACTACCGTACATCGAAAACCTGATTGCATGCTGCGTGTGGCAATTCCACGAAGTCTATTAATAACTAAGTCATGAAAAGCATTGGCGGACAACACATTCACGTCAATAAGTTTTGATCTATACTTAATACCAAGGGCGTCCTGAAAGTAAGTTAGATTTCTTTTAATTGTTCATTAACGACGCTGTATGAACTACCAGACTTTTTAGTGTTGATGGCATTGTTAATAGCGAGGTCGCATTTCGCGAGATGAGGCCGAGAATTCCCCTTATATTACTTTGAGATTGGCATTATTGTTAAAAAACAACGAAAAAAGCCCTAGCAGGTATTCAGTCCAAGCGGGAATCGAACTTAAGTCCAAACGCTGATATGGAGCAACATCCTAATGCCCTACCATCTGAGGTAGGCCGATATTATGATTCGTTTGCTTGTATACCGGGTGTTTAAAAAATACGGGGCATAATTTCAGGTATGTATTTCCCACATGCAGACAATCAAAATAGTTCATTACAACATGTGTCCGGAAATGCTTCATTTCCGAGTTATGGCCTTCACAACATTGAAATTCACCGGAATGTTCTTCTTTCCGCAGGTCGTTGTCATTACAGAAGATATTCAAAATGTCCACCTCCTGCTTGAATACAGACCTCACATCGATTTCTCATTGACCTGCGAACACGATCCCAAACTCCAGGAGTATTGCGTATGTCCTCAGAACATGCCACAATTCGATTCCGAAGGGATTCCAAATCAGGCACCGGAGACGAATAAACCAATGATTTTAAATGGCCCCACAAGTAGAAATCGAGAGGGTTCAGATCAGGTGAGCGTGGAGGCCAAGCAATTGGGCCACCTCTACCTATCCATCGATCAGGAAACCTTCGATCCAAGTACCTACACAACACTGAATGTAACCTTCGCCTCGGAATGAACTGTCAGAGTGCCCTCTTAATGTCTCCTTTGACGGCAACGACCTGCGGAAAGAAAAACGTTCCGGTGAATTTCAATGTTGTGAAGGCCATAACTCGGAAATAAAGCATTTCCGGACACATGTAGTAATGAACTATTTTGATTGTCTACATATGGGAAATACATACCTGAAATTATGCCCCGTATTTTTGAAACATTCTGTATATAAAATCTCCGCGTCTGACAACTACTTACTTTGTAACGAAAATGGGATCGAGCCCGTATCGCCACAGTGGAAAGTATAGAGGCTAGCCTCTCGGCCGAGGAAGATTTTATCTTTCAACAAAAATATCCTAAAGGCAACTTTTGTATTACTTAACCAACAAACGCTAGGCTATTAGTTTACTTCGTCACAACCAGCATTCCATTCTGATCATGAAGCACTGAACTTCTTGATTGAAAACATTTGTTTGGATGAAATCGAAGTTTTGATAATTATTATTGTTAACCCTTAAATTCACAAAGTATCCTATAGGATACAGCAGCTTTATAGGCTATATGATATAATCACAATCTATTATATACAGTCAGGAAGCTCAAAACGTAGTTAATATACATCCATAGGTAGTTGCTAACCACTAGGATCGCTAATATCGCTTGATTACAGACAATGCGAAATAGTACCGGCACAGTCTATTATTCCTAGCACCCTCACAACTCAAGCTTCGTGACAGTATATACTAGACTGTGGTATAATTTTAATAGAACGAAAAAAAATTGGTAGGAAAATTAAATTTAACCAAAATTTCACTATACTATAATATTGTACAGCATATAAAATATGGGCATTGCGATAGTTGTGTTCTTTACAGTCCGACACAGTTTAATAAACTAATGTGAGAAATGAATGTTTAGGTGAGGGGTTTGGACTTTTTCCATTGCTGGTTGTCACAATAAAAAAATTAAGGCACAACGTTTCGAAGAGTGGTCCTTCCACCTGAAGACGAAGGGAGAACCACCGTTCGAAACGTTGTGTCTTAATGTTTTTATCGTGACATCCGGCAATGGAAAAAGTCCAAACCCCTCACCTAAACATTAATGATCCACCATTGCTTTCCAACCCCTTAGTGAGAAATGAAGTTTTGCCAATTTAAGGGTTAAGAGCACAGTCTAGTATATTATACAGTCACGAAGCTTGAGTTGTGAGGGTGCTAGGAACAGTAGACAGTGCCGGTACAACATATAAAATATGGGCATTGCGATAGTTGTTTTCTTTACAGTCCGACACGGTTTAATAAACTAGTGTGAGAAATATAATATGTCACACAAACTGACAATTTAATCAACTTCTGATTTTCATAATACTTTATAGCATTTATTAGGACTATTTCGCGAATAAAATAAAAATGTAAATAATATATCCCTAAAATTCGATAACAAAATGTTAATAATTGTATATTTACGTATACTTAATCTATTCAGACATTGTGAAGTTGAAATAGATGAATATCGATTACTGCAATAAAGAAATTCGATGTTATTATTCATTAATGCCAATTGCGAAAAGCGAAATACAGATTTAACAATGTTAATTACATGTACTGCACTTTTCTCTTATTATTACAACATAAATACATTTTCATTATCTGCTGAAATCATGATTTAATTTAAAATTTTATAATATAATTATAGTAACCTAATTAATACATTAATTACATGAAGAATTGTTGAAAACGCATTTATCTAATCTAAATGAAGGAATGTAATTGTTTTCAAATAGCCTACAATGGACATGGAATTAGAAGATGAAGATGTATTTTATAGGCAACAATAGGTAAAGTTAGCTGAGTGAGCAGGACCAGTGTCAGCTGTGCCTTATTTCGACCGTTACTACGTGCTACAGGAAAGCATTTTTTATGGCTCGACTAATGCATTCTCGCTGTTGTGTGTAACGGAACTAATGCTGCATCTACACAGTTCAATATTCCAATCGCGTATGCATGCAATCTGGGAATAATATTGAAAGAATCAAGTTTAAAACGTACGTTAAATTAAGATGCATGAAGATTTTGTGTCTATATTGTGCGTTGTTTTGAACGTCATCTTCACTGCGTAAATATATTAATTAATATTAAATATCAATCTTGCATTCATTGCTTTAAAGTTGAAAGAAAAGTTTAACCGTGTAGTTGCATCTTAATGTATTCATGATCATCAATTCACGGGGAAACAGTTGGCGACAACGACTAAACAAAAGAACGACCATGCGATAAATTGATAGCGATAAATCTAGCTGCAAAAATTATCGCAAAGTCTGACTGTGATTGGTCGGAATTCAAAATTTCATTACACTTCATTGGTCGAAAATGGAATGACGTCATATAAACGAAATAGTCAGTGTATGTTTTTATTTTATCACTAGTCTCCAGTGATCTAGAAATGTGAGAAATGAAGTTTAGCCAATTTAAGGTGTAAGAGCACAGTCTAGTATATACAGTCACGAAGCTTGAGTTGTGAGGGTGCTAGGAACAGTAGACTGTGACGGTACTATTTCCCATTATCTGTAATGAGGCGATAGTAGCGATCCTAGTGGTTAGCAACTATCTATGGATGCATATTTACTATTTATTGAGCTTCGTGACTGTATGTACTAGACTGTGTTAACAGCCTTATCAAAATCGAGATATTTAGCACAATTATTTTTTTGTGGACAGCGAATTAGGCGCTCAGAGAGCTACGAATCTTCCTCGGGCTATGAATTGGACGATCATGGTGCAAAATGGGAAACGTTTGCTTTAATATGGCAATGTTCATATATTATGTTCAGAAGTAATACTTGTTACGAAAATGTGATATAATTCATGAACGACTAACTCATCCCCAAATAAGGACATATTACACTTTTAGTAGGAAATTCGAATTGCTTTTATAATATTTGTGCTAGTTCCTTTGTGTATATCACAAGTTAGGTAAGAAAGCGAATAGCCTACTTGAAGAAACGCTTTGAGAAAATCAAATCGACATTCATTTTTTTTCTTTTGCTTTTGAAGGGAACTAAGAAAATCCTCTGGCAGACTCTTAGCTAACGTGAACTTCTTTTGCATAACATGCTGGAAAAGTTTCTTTAGTGTGATATCATCTCCAAAAGGAGTGGATTTAAGGATTTTTATTCCTAGTTTCAAATCACACATCTTTCAGTAGCTCTCCTTACGACTTCCACGTTTGACTTAAGTATAAAAGATGTGCCTGCCTTGAAGAGTAAGGAATTTTCTACGTCTGAGACTCAGCGCTAGCGTACCAATCTCCCATCCAGATACCCGGATTCGAGCTCCGGTTGGTCCTGATAAAATTAGTGGTGCACAAAGCAGATGCTTCATGGTATTTTTTTTTTTTTTTTCTAGAGGTAAAGTGGTCTGAAAGCTAAAGTGAGATTGGAACAGACAAAAAATGATATAAATCCATGGTAGCTAGATGATGATGATGATGATGAATTTTTGAGGTCTTTCTGTTTTACTTCCTCAGTCCACCAACACACTCCACTTCCCCTCCATGTAACCTATGATTTGCAATAGTTAAATATATTCTGGAGTGTAGTCTTGGAGATAGTTTCCGATGCTGATGTAGAATTCAAGGCTTTCGGCCTACGAAACCTGGGGTTTATCAAGTACTCTTTAGGGATAGGACTGCGACAGGATGGCCCGCTTTCGGAACCGAATTCATGAATTCTACCAAGGCCATCGTCCGATTTGACAATCATGGTATATATAGGGTGCACCTATTATAACGTTTTTGTTTCGATAGGTAATGGAATTTTTGTTTTTGAGTTATGTTAGAATGAGGGACTAACATGAGTATAGAGATTTGGTGCATGTAACTACATTATGGTACAAGATACATGTGACGTCATCAATTTTGCAAACAGCACTACGTACTTTAATCTTGTTACATTCATTACACACATTAAGACGAATTCGAAAATATATCACAATGTCACCTTCCCAATCAATAACAACAATATGCAAAATGAATGACATCGAACGTGCCGTTTGTTGCAGTGCCCCATTCATCTTGTGCATTAACTTACACAAAACGAAAGACGACTGACGTCCGTACACGTCGTGTGTTGTGTGTTTGCTGTCTTAACATCTAAACAAACCACAACAACTATCGGCGCCACAATCCACGTACAGTGACCTGCACGTTCTCCGGACCTGTCGCCACTCGACTTCTTCCTGTGAGGAACTGTAAAGGACAGTGTGTACCAGAACATTCTGACGACATCAGACGACATGCAGCAACGCATTCGACAGGCTTGTGTGTCCATTCAGCCAGCAATGTGGTGGGCAGTCATACGGTCTTTCGGGGAACGCCCACGAATGTGCATTAATGTGAATGGTCATCATTTGGAATATCTTCTGTGACTCTCAAAGCATAACATTATTAGATTGGAAGTACGTTTTTGTTTCGTTTTGTTGTTGTTTTTGATTAGGAAGGTGGCATTGTGATACATTTTGAACTCGTCTTAATGTGTGTAATCAATGCAACATGATTAAAGTATGTAGTGCTAGTGATGTCGTCACGTGTATCTTGTACCATAATGCAGTTACATGCACCAAATCTTTACACTCATGTTAGTCCCTCGTTCTAACATAACGCACACAAACAATAATTCCAATACCTATCCAAACAAAAAAGTTATAATAGGTACACAAGATAAATGGGACATCCTGTATAGGGCGCACAATGGCCAATGAGGAATCTAGGTAAATACAGGGTGAACTGTAAGTAATGATATTAATTTCAGGGGGTTACGCTTTGAGATATTTCAAACAAAAAAAATTCGATACAATTTTGCCCGTTTTTGCTTTCTTTTCGAGATAATATTTTTTATATGAAACATTTCATAGCGTGTTTTGAAAGAGATATTGATTTATTTTCCAGTATGCTCAGTAAATTAAAGAGAGCAGCGTATTATGAATGAAATTAACTTTAGTTTTGCTATTTAAATGTGCCGAAATTTGATCCGAACAAATGTAACATTTTAAAAATCATTTCCAGAACAAAAAGTTACATTTGTACAGATCAAATTTCTGAACATTTAAAGGACAAACCTAAAATTCGTTCAAACATTTATTACCATAATACACGGCTCTGATCAATACCTTGTAATATTATTCAGATAAGTCAATATACAATATAGTAAAATATGAATATTTATTTTGTTTCTTCAGTCTAAATGACATCAGTATTAAAACAAATCAACAAAAATTTATAGATATAAATAATTCACCGTCTCTGCATCTCATCTCTGGACCTCTCTACCACAACATGTCAGAGACTGTCGGACATTGGATAGTTTCAAAAATAAATTATAATTGCACTTTTTGAATTATATTCCTTTCAGTTATAAGCCTTTTTCTCTGCCGTAGCTTTGTAAAAATATAGGCTATATATTTCGTTTTCCTTTCTTTCCCCTTCTTGTTCTCTTTATCAGCCGATGAATTTATTATCACAGCCATTTTATTGTGAATTTTATTTAATTTTCGTATTTCTTTTCTTTTTTATTATTATTATTATTTTATTACATTCCATTTTGATATATTCTTCCTTACGTTTTTCCATATTAACCATTTGTACTAAATGAGTTGCTTTCACTATATTCCAATGTATTTTACTTTCTTTTTTTCTATTATGGTATTATTTTCGTGTTGGTTAGTGTTGATTTTATTATTATTATTATTATTATTATTATTATTATTATTATTATTATTATTTTTGTAATATGTAATATATTTTCTGTTCTTTACCCTTTTGTTAAATTTGAACTGCCTGTATACTTTGTGACCTGGTAGAGTGTAAGAGAAGGCCCTATGGCATTAACTCTACCAGTATAAATAAAGGATTATTATTATTATTATTATTATTATTATTATTATTATTATTATTATTATTATTATTGTAATATGTTAGTATTCTGTTCTTTAACCTTTTGTTAAATTTGAACTGCTTGTATACTTTGTGACCTGGTAGAGTGTAAGAGAAGGCCCTATGGCATTAACTTTACCAGTATAAATAAAGAATTATTATTGTTATTATTATTATTATTATTATTATTATTATTATTATTATTTTTGTAATCTGTTAGTATTCTGTTCTTTAACCTTTTGTTAAATTTGAACTGCTTGTATACTTTGTGACCTGATAGAGTGTAAGAGAAGGCCCTATGGCATTAACTCTACCAGTATAAATAAAGAATTATTATTATTGTTATTATTATTATTATTATTATTATTATTATTATTATTATTTTTGTAATATGTTAGTATTCTGTTCTTTAACCTTTTGTTAAATTTGAACTGCTTGAATACTTTGTGACCTGATAGAGTGTAAGAGAAGGCCCTATGGCATTAACTCTACCAGTATAAATAAAGAATTATTATTATTGTTATTATTATTATTATTATTATTATTATTATTATTATTTTTGTAATCTGTTAGTATTCTGTTCATTAACCTTTTGTTAAATTTGAACTGCCTCTATACTTTGTGACCTGGCAGAGTGTAAGAGAAGGCCCTATGGCATTAACTCTGCCAGTATAAATAAAGAATTATTATTATTATTATTATTATTATTATTATTATTATTATTATTATTATTATTATTATTATTATTATTATTATTATTATTATTATTATTATTATTAATTCGTTCAGATAAACGCAGTATACCAGCTGTGGTGTCCACGGAGAGGTGTTTGAGAGAAAGTGGAAGTCACTGAGTCACAGTGTTTGTAGTTCGCCTTACAAAGGTAACTTCTGTAAGGTCAAGTCCTAACCCTCATTAAAAAATTCCACCCAGGTAAATATTGTAAGGTAAAGTGACCTATAATACCATAACTCCTAAGACTAACTGAGAAACACTACAAATTGTTTGAATAGTCTTTCAACTTGTCTCTAACTAAAAACTTGTGCTAAAGTTGGAGGTAGAATGATATAACTTATGGTGTTACTAGATCAGTACCTGCTACGAACTCAGCTTTGTGCTTTCGCTGAATATTTGTGGAGAAAGCCGCCCTACTACAGGGGTGGACAGAAAACAATTTGCGCCGAATCCATAGTGAATGCAATTCGGATAACATTCAGTTCATTATCGCAAAACTGAAGGAAGGGGTGAAGTTTTGACTGTTTCTCGTGTGCAGTGACGGATTAATATTATAGTGAACGTCCGAGAGAGTAGAACGTTAATTTCCAGCTCTACTACAATGGTGAGCAAAATCAGAGCAACAAACATATAAGGTACAGAAAAACAGACTCAATTCATTCGAAGCAAATCAATATAAGCAATATAACATTGCACACTAGCGAGCTGTAATTTATTACATACAATGGGAAATATTTATTACTAGGCTCCGTATTCCAGCTACTACTCGACCAAGGCGGGACCCGTCGTGGCAGAATGAGGAACTCCGTGCTCGCTGCGTATGTTTACTGCTGGAGTGTCGTCACAGCCAATGCCTAGCGTTTCAATCTGGTCGCAATGCCGCGTGTAGGAAGACGCGTGTTTCGTAGCCAAGCGCGGAGCACTATTTATAAAGCCATAAAGTTTTCTGATGAAGAAGACAACAGAGCGTGCTGCAGCTATTGTGAAGTTAAATAAGGAAACAATTAGTAGGATTAAAAAGGAAGGTAAAGAATGTGAGGACGAGGGTGTAGAAATATCGACACCAAACAAAGTTAGATGACCTCCTGCAAATAAGGTTGAATTATGCAAATCAAGATTTCAGGTATAACTCCCTGTAAAGTTGATTTGAATAATTTCGAGGGAAAAATTATTCAAATCAACTTTACAGGGAGTTATACCTGAAAACTTGATTTGCATAATACACGTCACTGTTCGTTAACAGAAAACCACAATTTAAGTCACATAGAGTTAGTGTGCACTCGAAGTTGGTTGCTTGACGGTTGTCAGCCCACTTTGAGGTCCTTGGATATAGAGGGAAAAATTGGATCGGTGTCGGTTAGAGTTCCCGGATAGCTCAGTGGTAGAGCGTTGGTACGTTAAACCAAAGGTCCCGGGTTCGATACCCGGCTCCGGAACAATTTTTCCCCCGAAATTAATAAATCAACTTTACAGGGAGTTATACCTGAAATCTTGATTTGCATAATACATGTCACTGTTCGTTAACAGAAAACCACAATTTAAGTCACACAGAGTTAGTGTGCACTCGAAGTTGGTTGCTTGACGGTTGTCAGCCCACTTTGAGGTCCTTGGATATAGAGGGAAAAATTGGATCGGTGTCGGTTAGAGTTCCCGGTTAGCTCAGTGGTACAGCGTTGGTACGTTAAACCAAAGGTCCCGGGTTCGATACCCGGCTCCGGAACAATTTTTCCCCCGAAATTAATAAATCAACTTTACAGGGAGTTATACCTGAAATCTTGATTTGCATAATACACGTCACTGTTCGTTAACAGAAAACCACAATTTAAGTCACACAGAGTTAGTGTGCACTCGAAGTTGGTTGCTTGACGGTTGTCAGCCCACTTTGAGGTCCTTGGATATAGAGGGAAAAATTGGATCGGTGTCGGTTAGAGTTCCCGGGTAGCTCAGTGGTAGAGCGTTGGTACGTTAAACCAAAGGTCCCGGGTTCGATACCCGGCTCCGGAACAATTTTTCCTCCGAAATTAATAAATCAACTTTACAGGGAGTTATACCTGAAATCTTGATTTGCATAATACACGTCACTGTTCGTTAACAGAAAACCACAATTTAAGTCACACAGAGTTAGTGTGCACTCGAAGTTGGTTGCTTGACGGTTGTCAGCCCACTTTGAGGTCCTTGGATATAGAGGGAAAAATTGGATCGGTGTCGGTTAGAGTTCCCGGGTAGCTCAGTGGTAGAGCGTTGGTACGTTAAACCAAAGGTCCCGGGTTCGATACCCGGCTCCGGAACAATTTTTCCTCCGAAATTAATAAATCAACTTTACAGGGAGTTATACCTGAAATCTTGATTTGCATAATACACGTCACTGTTCGTTAACAGAAAACCACAATTTAAGTCACACAGAGTTAGTGTGCACTCGAAGTTGGTTGCTTGACGGTTGTCAGCCCACTTTGAGGTCCTTGGATATAGAGGGAAAAATTGGATCGGTGTCGGTTAGAGTTCCCGGGTAGCTCAGTGGTAGAGCGTTGGTACGTTAAACCAAAGGTCCCGGGTTCGATACCCGGCTCCGGAACAATTTTTCCCCCGAAATTAATAAATCAACTTTACAGGGAGTTATACCTGAAATCTTGATTTGCATAATACACGTCACTGTTCGTTAACAGAAAACCACAATTTAAGTCACACAGAGTTAGTGTGCACTCGAAGTTGGTTGCTTGACGGTTGTCAGCCCACTTTGAGGTCCTTGGATATAGAGGGAAAAATTGGATCGGTGTCGGTTAGAGTTCCCGGGTAGCTCAGTGGTAGAGCGTTGGTACGTTAAACCAAAGGTCCCGGGTTCGATACCCGGCTCCGGAACAATTTTTCCCCCGAAATTAATAAATCAACTTTACAGGGAGTTATACCTGAAATCTTGATTTGCATAATACACGTCACTGTTCGTTAACAGAAAACCACAATTTAAGTCGCACAGAGTTAGTGTGCACTCGAAGTTGGTTGCTTGACGGTTGTCAGCCCACTTTGAGGTCTGTGGATATAGAGGGAAAAATTGGATCGGTGTCGGTTAGAGTTCCCGGGTAGCTCAGTGGTAGAGCGTTGGTACGTTAAACCAAAGGTCCCGGGTTCGATACCCGGCTCCGGAACAATTTTTCCCTCGAAATTATTCAAATCAACTTTACAGGGAGTTATACCTGAAATCTTATTTGCATAATACACGTCACTGTTCGTTAACAGAAAACCACAATTTAAGTCACACAGAGTTAGTGTGCACTCGAAGTTGGTTGCTTGACGGTTGTCAGCCCACTTTGAGGTCTGTGGATATAGAGGGAAAAATTGGCTCGGTGTCGGTTAGAGTTCCCGGGTAGCTCAGTGGTAGAGCGTTGGTACGTTAAACCAAAGGTCCCGGGTTCGATACCCGGCTCCGGAACAATCTTTCCCTTGAAATTATTCAAGGTTGAATTAGACGACATGGACGAATGTATCATAAGAACAGGAGTTCATAAATATTATAGTCTCTACAAAGAGCTTCAAACATTAGGAAAGTTGTATAAAGTTTGTATGAGAGGCCTAGGTTTTAAAGGGTGCAAGGAAACTTTACGAAAACTCATACTATCCATGGGTTTTGCATTAAAAAAATGTAAAGATAAAAGGAAATATGTAATAGAACTCTCTGATATATTAGCCCGTTATTTACCAGGACGAAACATTGTTTCACACCCATTACACTGTCCACAAATGTTAGCAAGACGTAAACGTGTCAGGAGTTTATACAAATAGCAGCGCAGGTCAACGACTTATAGTAGCCCATGCTGATGATAATGATGGTTTAATACCGGGTGTTTTCCTCATATATGATGTCCGGAGTCCGGCCACTTTAAAATGCTAAGGTAAGAAATGTATATCAAATGAAATATTGTATAAAATACAGTACCTACTTTAGTTTACGTTACTTTCGATTCATGTTCCCTTCTTTACGAACATCGATGTTTTTGGTGTTTTTTTTCTGAATAGATTCCTATGTAAGCATATGATAAAAAGAACTAAACAATAAAGTTAACTATATATACGAACATATAACATATAAAGCGTGTTAATAACAATGAAACAAGAGCGCAGTTCAGCATGTGCTTCATTTTGCATCTGATGCGGACTTTACAACACGGCCTGTGTTGTGAAGCGAATCGCAGCGCCACCAAACAAAACGGTTCCCGCCCTGGTCGCGTAGTACCTAAAGACTGAAGTTAAAGACACATTGGGTTTATAGTATGCCGAACACAGGTAATGCAACGGATAAGGATATAAACAAAAAGGTCGTCATTGCCTGTTAGCGGAGTACAGTCAACTCCCGACATTCTGAAGCTATAGTAATAAACACATGCTTGAACCGTGATGTTCATTTTCGTCATGATCTTTGCAGTGAACGACTTTATATTGCAAGAAATTCTTTCAATAGCACATGACGTTATTGGTGCATGATGTAGTACAATATATTCCTATTTTCTTAAATTTTTTGTGTTTCATTAAGATATTGCATATGTCGCCCATCATGGAAAACAAATAATTTTCTATGTAGGCCTACTTCTGTAGAAATTTCTTCAAATGTAGTTTATTTAATTTATTAATTATTGGGATGTTGGCAATAAACATCATATATATTATTTTAATGTACCGAAGTACATATGACATTTCGATGCAGATATTCTCCGTCATCATACGATGAAAGAGTAATGGAACGAAGAAAAAGTCTCTCCGGCGCCGGGATCCCGGCCAAATAGTCACTCATAATGAGTGCACCTCAGCACATGTGTGGACTTCGGTCCTACATTCATAGACATCTATGACGTAGTGCAGAGGGCGGCCACTAGAGGGAACCCAAGAGTTGGAATTTAATCAGAGACGATTCTGTCCGACGCCGGGGTGGGTATCCGGTGTGGCTTAGTGGATAAAGCATCAACACGTAGAGCTGAAAACCCGGGTTCAAATCCCGGCGCCGGAGAGAATTTTTCTCCGTTCCATTACTCTTTCATCGAATAAACATCATGGTAAACTACACAAATCCATGCTAAACCTTGAGTTAATATCTTCATACTTTTCAGATTGTGATGGTACTGGTTATTTTGGATTACGTTCAACACACTTTCTGCGCCTTTTGGTGTTGCCGTGTTTTTCACTGCACTGTTTTTGTCACTTTTACGTTTATTTTACACAATTTATATGTAATGTTGTCTATATGGATAGTGAAAATATACGTTCAAATATCCTCAACTATGCCTGCAGTATGACACGCTTGAGCGTCTTACCTAAGACATTTCACCTCTGCAATCAACCTTCAATCAGCCACAAAGATGTAGTTATTTAAATAATACGACTAATAAGAGCAGTGATCGATAAGACTACTCACTATGACTGCGTCCAGAACAGGGCAGAGGATGGGTAACTATTTTGTATACGAACGTACCTGTACCTGTGCTGTGACGTCACATATACTTCGAATCAGGCAACCTCATTCCATGTTATAGGTAGCTAGAATACGAAGCTTATTTAGGGTAAACTGTATAGTGATTGACCACTTAAGCTAATGAATAATAAAACAATGAAATAGCGGAAAACAGTGGTAACTTATTAAGAGAATTTTAAAGGCATTGGATCAAGTGAAGATTCAGAAACAAATCAAAATCAATAAACAAAAGAAAAAAGGAAATTTTAATGCAAAGATAAATTAAATAAACACATCAAGTCCACTTTTACAGTTATTGACCGTCTACTGCACAGTTATTGACCACACGCTTATTAGTGATTGACCGTCTACTGCACAGTTATTGACCACACGCTTATTAGTGATTGACCGTCTACTGCACAGTTATTGACCACACGCTTATTAGTGATTGACCGTCTACTGCACAGTTATTGAATACTCATTTATTAGTGATTGAACAACACATTTTCACAATTTTCACTTTTTTCTTGTCTGTTTCGTTTCTCTTCTTCTGATCTTTCTCATTAAGAACTATTCGCCACCGGCGTAGCTCTGTCGGCAAAGGTGTTTGCCTGCCGATCCGAAGTTTCGTTCGGGCGCGGGTTCAATTCCCGCTTGGGTTGATTACCTGGTTGGGTTTTTCCGAGGTTTTGCCCAACCGTAACGCAAATTTCAGGTAATCTATGACGAATCCTCGGCCTCATCTCGCCAAATACCATCTCGCTATCATAAATCCCATCGACGCTAAATAACCTCGTAGTTGATACAGTGTCGTTAAATAACCAAGTTAAAAAAATAAGAAAAGAACTCTTCTCGCTGCCTTTTCTTTCATTTCTTATTTGCTTTCTTTCTTCTCTTGCCTCTTCTTCCATTTTGCTCTTTTGTGCCTTATCAGAAGCAAGTGTGTGTCATTTCTCTGATGTTATTACAAATGGCTTCACCCAGCACTGGACGAGGACCAAAGAACACTTTTCCTTCAACGGGATATTTGTTTCTGGACGCTAAGGTTGCTTTTAGGACACCAAACGTCTTGGCAGCTTCATTTAAATCAAATCCACTGCGGACAGGTTCTGTAGCGTTTCGTAAAGCTTCCCCTGTATAATGCACTTTACCTGGCTTAGGCATTATAATATAGTATCAGTCCTGTAAAAATCCCTATCATTTAACCGATAACATATATAGAATTGGATCAAATTGGTCATTATTCTAACAAATAATTTATGAACGACCAATCACTGTAGTTTGCGGACATACACTTTATAGTGATTGACCACGGGGCATTTTTATGTCATATAAAAACTTTAACAAAATAATATTCTGTGGACGGAAACCTTGTACCTTTTCTCACACTGTGAGTGTAAAAACGAGCACCAGAATTTATGTATCCTTTGCAGAATAAATAAATTATTGTGTGCATTATTCTTAGCAATTTCTCTAGTTACTTACACTTGTTTACGTTGAGCTGCATTTCCAATGGATTTCAGTCCTCTCAGACAACAGACACCAACTCAGTGGGATGAACAGCGACAACTAACCACAAATAAGGGTTGTTACTAGAGGTATATGCAGCAAAAAGTGAAATCACGATCGTGGTTTATTCACAATATACTTGAGAAAAGGAACCGGTCAATCACCGTATACTGGTCAATAACTACCTAGTTTACTCTATTACATACAAACAGAAGTTTACTGTGGTTTGTTTAAAATAGTATTTGAATTTCCCCTGCGCAAACACAAATAATACAAAACAGAGTATGAAAATTAATTGTCTTGATCTAAACCTTTCGTTATACGTTCAAAATGTGGAGCTATACGCAGCTGTACCGAAAAATAATCATCTGCTTTCAATTTAGCAGCGTTCATTGTAGGAAAGAATTGTTCACAAACATAAGTAGCGCTAGATATTTCTGTAAGAGAGGCAGCAAAATCTCTCAGACGTTTATGCAGGATGATTCACGAGGAAAGGTAAACAATTTAGGATATGAATTCTGAAGTCATTCTGAGTCAAAAAGTTCATATGAATGTGTCAGTTTTCGAACGGTTACGGAGATATGGCTCTTTGATTTCACAAAAACTTCTGAGATTCTATTGTACAAACTCGCATTTACAGACAGATTACGGACAAATTTAAAGTTTATATTCACGTATGCATACATACCTAATATTGTAGAAGTCGGGGTCGATGTTTTCGTACATTTTCAAAGGTACCTCCTTCTGCTTCAACTCACTGTTGCGCTCGGGCGTGAATCGCGCTCATCGCTCGGGAGAGTTGCACGTGGGTATCTTTATGCCGCATCCAAAATAAGTCGATTAGCGTCTCTCTCGTTTCCCCGTTCCTTTGCTACAAAAAGTCTTTCATCCAACCCCATAGACTGTAAATACTTTTCGATATGATACCCTTCTGTTCGGAAAGCGTCGTTCATATTCAGCGACGGCACGCAAGGAACTTCCAACGCACAAACCAAAAACATACACAATATCGGCGTATTCTGCGGTCGAAAATTATAAGGCATCTTGAAAAACACAACATAACACTTCCGATAACTGTATCTGTATAACTACTGTACTGTAGGTAGCTGACAAAAGTCCTGTGAACCGATAAGTGATAGCGTGTTTGTTGTGAAATTTGTAATGCCCCACCACCCGGTTTGTTTCTCTTCTCTTATCTACATCGCTCATAATGCAGATCCCAATGTTACGTCATTCATCGGTGACCTTGTTTCAAGTCAACAGCATATGGTCTGATTCACATTGGGGCGAGACGTTTTACCAAAAATGTGCATCTAGCTCCGCCATCGTTCGAAAACGAACCTATATTCATATGAACTTTTTCACTCAAAATGGCCTAAGATATCGTATCCTAAATGTTTTACCTTTCCTCGTGAATCACCCTGTATTTCACTTTACACAATTGTGCAAATAAATTCCCACTCACTAAATCTTTTCATTAAACCTGTTTGTAGATCAATAAGTTCACATTGTAAGTTAATTCTTACACTGATTACATCCACAGAAAAAAGGGTTGACAAAAATCGCAAGATCATTGATTGCAGTCAGAATGAAAAGAATTTAATCTGAGAGTGTTAAAGACATTTGAATAATAAATGAATTTTTCCTTAACGTATTAATATATTTTTGAAATTATACACTCATTTAAGATGTAATCAATGTTTATTGTGAAAAGGAATATATTTCGGAAAGTGAACAAGAAATTTGAATGGTGCCTTCATGTTTATGAAAAGTAACAATTAAAACAGAGGAAATAAATATTTTTTATCGGATTCTATAGTATACTAGAATATTATTCTTTGTGTATTATATCTAACGTTTTGTAAAATCTTAACTCCTCATACACAAAAAAAAATAGGTAGAAACCATTGTTATACATTAGGTCCCATGAATATTTGATTCTACTGTAACCTCAGTATATTCGGCGACTTGCTGGTAGAAGGATAAAAAGGGTAGTATGAAGCAAACCGCATTATCAATCGCCTCCGTGTATAAACTGGATGCCTATGCTCCCAGTACTGTAAGAGGAGAGAATAGCTGCACTGAAACGTTGTAGACGTCTGCCGTAGACATTATCCTTGGGAATGAAATTAGTAAAAGAACTTGAAGTTGCGTAGGACTACATTAATTTCATTAAAATAATAGAAACATTTGAATGGCAAATAACATACAGTAAAATGTAGGACCTATATAATTTCTCATCTACTTCATATACCAGATTTCACTTCAGAGGCTGAGCATAGTAAAGACTACATGTACTGTCGAAGTATTAACCAAGAATTCATTATAAAAGTATTAACTATTAGGTAGTTAACCCATTACTTTTGTGCATTATTACGGATTATACAAACAAAACATCAAATACATCCAGCAAGATTTCCATTTACTACAGTAATATTACTAACTCAAATGCAAAATCGAAAGCAGGCCTGCACAAGGTTTGCGCTCTCCGAGCCGGCTCACACTCATGAGCGGAATGCAGATATTAGCTGCGCTCTGTATAAGTGTGGACTGGAAGAAGGGGTGATCTCGTACAGTATACACAAAAGAAAATACAGTACTAGTAAGAGTGTTTATGAAATGAATTCCTGTTCTTGGACTATTATTAATTAATAAAGAAATATTTATTTTACAGAAATAATAGAAATTCTATAGCTACTTAAATGTACAATATCATTTTGTTATATTTTTATTTATCAGTACATCAAAACGACTTTTATGCTGTTGGCAGCTGAAAGAAACAGTAGCCTACTGATCATAATGAAACATCAGTTACAGATGTTCGATGTCTGCCTTTATTAAAGTTGATTATAGAAAACAATTGCTCACAAATATAAATGTTGACCCAAACATAGCAATCATTTTCACAGCCAGCCTGTGTAGTCGTGGTTATTATTGTTAATATTTAGTCTTGTAAAACTTAGCCAGTCTAGTAGTATCAAATATGAATGAGGTCTCGCCCGCCTCATTATATTTTGCTCGACTAGTATGACTAGTCAGTTTGTTTTTATACCATTAAGTACGAGAAAAATTCGTACCGGCACCGGGAATCGAACCCAGGACCTCTCAGCTGTGCGCGCTGAGTGCTCTCTAACCAACTGAGCTATGCCGGGACCCGATTCGTTCTTAATGGTATAAACACAAACTGACTAGTCATACTAGTCGAGCAAAATATAATGAGGTGGGCGAGACCTCATTCATATTTGATACATATATGATGTTAACAGTTTAAAGAAACTGTTGTTGAATATGGCCATAAAGTCATGTAATATGCGCTCCTGTACATATATGACGTGTATCGTCTCAAGTGCAGGCAGTAAGGCCGTAACACGATACTACGAGAGGAGTTCGGCCGGCGTCGTGAATCGGGTCACGGCATAGCTCAGTTGGTTAGAGAGCACTCAGCGCGCACAGCTTAGAGGTCCTGGGTTCGATTCCCGGTGCCGGTACGAATTTTTCTCGTACTTAACAGTCTAGTAGTATTATTCAAAGGGTATTTAGCCCTTAGGTCACATTGAAGATCAATAAGTTCGAGCTGTAAATCGTTAAATGTTAAATGTTATGTTCCGTCTTTTAGATTCCTCCATACTGTACTGTAGCAGTAGGTAAGCAACGTGGAACAGTTACTGAGAATAGGCCTACACACTGCACTCCACTAGATAACTGAGTGGTCGTTTCCCTCTCCTCTACCTATAGCAAGTCTATGTCATTCTGACGTGTCTTCCTCTCCGTTTCGGCGAATGGCAAACACAGCTCTTCCGCTCCGAAAGAGCGCGCGCGCTCGTTGAGCGCTGTGTGTGCAGGTATGATCTAAAGCATAAGATTGCTGAATGTCACACATCCTGTGCATGATCTGCCACATTAATTCATGCTGCACTAATGCACGGGGTAAGGTTAATGAATAATCTAATCCAAATATTTCATGAATCATTCACTAATTTTAGCCTGCAATATTTAATACATTATCAAAACGTACATTGGGACCGAATTTGACATTTTCTGTAGTTTTGGTTCAATTGTTTTCCAATTTTGTGAGTTGGTTCTAGGTATTATAAATTTGTACATAATTGCAACAAACTGAACACATTAGTTACTTCAATATTAATTATTTTCTTATTTTATCAAACTAAATCATGCGTAAATTGAAAATGCCCCTTGCGGGACTATAACTGAAATTCTCTTTCAACATTTTATGTGAAGGATTTACATTCCATAATTAATAGAACTACGCATTGATTTTAAAATTTGAGCACTAGTGAAGAACATAAAAATTTTCTTAGGAATGGAAAAATTATTACTTTCACGTGTTAATAGAACTAAGGTATTCTTAAAGTTAGGTACTATTAATATGTAAAAGTAATCATTATTGCATTCCTAAGTGATATAGTGTTAAAATTATGTAATCAAGATTTATAAAAAAAAATTTGAAAAAGTCTTATTCAAAAAATATCTCTTCATTACATTATTGCCTTGAACACCGAACATCTGTCGGTAATGGCGTGCAAAGGACATAAAAATGTATATTCTGCTAAGTTACTTCCAAACATTGCTGTACTAAGTCGAAATCATCAGGATTTATATAAGGGGAACAAGAGAAACAAATGCTATGTAACCCGATATACGGCTACAGTATTGAGTCCTTCTAGTTGTCATGGTAACCGTCACTGCTTTCCTTCTTCATAGTCGAGTTCAAAATCGCTGTATGGAGGGCGCGGTCTTGGGCTTACCATATCAACGGCCCAGTTCAAAAGAGAAACGATTCAAAATTTAGTTTCGAGAAAGTTCAATCTTAAAGCTTCATATTACTGTGAAAAATCCAATTCACACACTTATAGTATATATGAAAGATCTTTCACAAAATATGGAGTAATTTCAACAATCTATCTATACATATAATTCGAACTGGTAATGGAAATTACGGGAAAACGGCTGGACGGATTTTAATAAATGACCCCTCATTTTGAAGCTTGGAACTCAAAGTTTTTCGCAAAAATAGTAGTTTTCAGTGAAATGTCAACTTTTAAACATAATTTTTCTATTTTACAAAATCGATCTGTCGTCAGTTTTGAGAACTAGCTAATAGCATTCACGGCCAATTTGATAAACCCTTCGCTTTTTGTAAAGGAGCAGCGAAGCGAGCATGAAGTCGGCCGTGTTGCATTTGAGAATGAAACAAAACATATACTATAGTAAACAATATTACACGAGGGTCATGATCTGCAAGAATGCTGACATATTTAGAGCTCAAATTAAATTGGTTATTAAAAACCTAACTTACTAAAAATAATTTACAGGTTCGATTCTGTGGTGTGGAATTTTCTGGGTACAGCTGTGTATTGTGTATTAAAAACTACAAAACTTGAGGTGGTTTGACGACATTATTACCATTAGAAATGAAATATTATTGTAGTTAATGCCATGATGTGACTATTTTTCATTAATTATACATATTAATGCTATATTGATGATATGAAAGTGAAACGTTTTGGGGATATATAAGTAGATGTAGAGAATAACTTAAATTAGATTTTGATTTCTATATTTTACTGAGTGGCGGCTATGTAGTATATATAGTATATGTTACTGAAAGCTATAAAACTTACGTAAGATAATAATATTATTAAAAATCAAATATTTTTATAATTATTAATCAGGTGGGGTTGGGTGTTTTTATATATTTAATGGCGGTGTGTGACTCGAGGGAGAGAGAGAGAGAGAGAGAGAGAGAGAGTATCTTTCATTGTTGTGGAAGCAAATAACTTTCCGAATGTCTGGTATTCTTCATTGAAAATAAATCTGAAAAATGTTTATTTGAACGTCTAATGAACTTAGTTTGCAGCATTTGCTGCACAAGCCACTAGTATATGCTGTATATAATTTGAACTGGTAATGGAAATTACGGGAAAACGGCTTAACGGATTTTAATAAATGATCCCTCATTTTGAAGCTTGGAACCCGAAGTTTTCAGAAAAATAGTAACTTTCAGTGAAGCGTTAGTTTTCCTACATAATTTTCATATTTTCCAAAATCCATCTTTCGTCAATTATGAGAACTAATTGCTTCATTTCAGATCAAAACAAAACACACACTAGCCTACAATAAACAATAGGCTATTACACGAAGGCCATGACCTGCAGGATTGCCGACATATTTAGAACTCAAAGTCAATTGGTTATTAAAAACTTCCAGGCTTACTGAAAATAATTTACTGGTTTGATTCTGCGGTGTATAATTTTATGAGTACAGCTGTGTATTGGATATTAAAATCAACAAAACTTGAGTAGGTTTGATGACATTATTACCATTATAAATTAAATATTATTATAATTGCCATGATGCGACTATTTTTCATTAATTATACGTATTAATGCTATATCGATATGAAAGTGAAACTTTTGGGGTTATATAAGCAGATGTAGAAAATATATGAAATTAGATCTTCATTTCTATAATTTACTGAATGGCGGCTATGTAGTATATAACTACAAAACTTAATATTGTTATTAAAAATGAAATATTTGTATGGTTATTAATCAAGTGGGGTTGGGTCTTTTTCATATATTTAATGGCGGTGTGGTGTAGATATTTATATGCGTCATTCTCTTCAGTATTAGCTCTAGAGGGCGCAAAAATTGCAGTTCCCAGGAAAACCCAAAAGGTATTACTTACTAATAAAATAAGAGACCTAGAAAATTTTGTAGTCTCCGGATCATTTCAGCAAGATCTATTAGTAGGATGAAATGATTTTACCCTCTACATTTCAAGCTCTCCATGCAGCAGCTATACCAAGATACTATGTCTATTGTTCGAAAGCATAGCAAACCTGACATTTTTTAACTTTCACCTACAATCCACAATGACCTGAAATAGCTATTGCTTTACTCCCTCATGAAAAACCCACTGATCGTCCTGACATTGTTACTTACGTTGAAACTCAAAAACTAAAGGTGGATAGGTTCAAGAAAATGTATTTGGTATAAAAAAGCATTCAGAGGGCGTATGTTTCATTATTATGGAAGCAAATAACTTTCAAAATGTCTGGTATTTTTCATTGAAAATAAATGTGAAAATATTTTAGTTGAACGTCTAATGAACTTAGTTTGCAGCAGTGCTTCATAACCCACTAGTAAAGCTTTAAAGTGCGATTTTCTCAAAACTTTAAAATTTGAGTTGTTTCCATTTCGAATGGTCCGTCGATATATATATATATATATATATATATATATATATATATATATATATATATATATATATATTCCTTCATGACGTCTTTCCATTTGGTAATGACGGACGCTGACATAGATTCACAGTGATATTCGTGAAATCGTTTTAATACCTTGCATATTATTTTCGCAAATTTTCTTGGCACATCTTATACCAAGACGAATCAGTTTGCAAAATTTGAAAGTCCTAAGCGACCTTCCAATGTCGACCGTTTCCTTGTGTGAATTTACTACTTAGTTCACTTCATTATCTCTTTATCCAGGCCAGCAGAACTCGTTAAGTAGGGGAAATATGACGTCAGCCTCACCCCACTTCTATTGGGGATGATCGATTTCCGCATAAAGTTATTTACATTCTCTGCCAGATGAGTGGCGGCATGTAATTCTCAATAAGGATTGTTATAAATTCATTGTTTTTATAATGCGTTATCTCGTTTCAAGGTTTACAATTATGCTAGATTTCCTGTCGGTAGTTTCTTTGAGATTTCTTTGCACCTAACCTGTGTTAGATTTTCGAAAACTTTCATCCTATCATTATCCACGGAAACATAAATTTATAACATTTAAGTAATGAACCTTGAAAGTCATTATTAATTTCAATTCAAAATGAACACAACGAGTGACGTCCTTAATTTTACAGTATATAAATAAATAAACAATATACAGTTCGTAATAATGAACTTACCCGAAAGTTTGTGCATTCCATAATTCTTAATATGGACTTTGTTGAAATGTAGTTTAATATTGAAATGACGAGTAGAAATAAATTGGATGGGACACAGTAAACAAGCAATTCTTTCGTCTTCAACAACAAAATTATCATATTCTCATTTCCTTTGGAAGTAGTATTCCTTCACGGGTTTAGATTTTTCCATGTTCCAGTTCTCTTTAAACTGCAGTACGCATATTATTTGTTTGTTTGTTTATTTACTTATTTATTTACTTATTTTCTTATTTACTTACTTATTTAGGCCTACTTATTTACTTACTTAAATGCTTATTTATTTACTTATTTACTTAATACCTATATACTTACTTTTCATTTATTTATTTATTTATTTATTCGGTCATTCATTCGTTCATTCATTCATTTATTTGGCTGGAGTGCATTACAATGTTGAATGACAGCATTGACATCCGGTCATATAACTATCACTCACTTATCAACGTACAATTTATTTATCATCATATTATTAGTAAAACCAGTTAAGACCAGTAATACAAGTTTTGTCATCATCATCATCATCTTCCTAACAAGTATTAGGCCAAGTGGCCTGTTACGGTCTTAAACTAGAATTTTCAGTCCATCTCTTCTTTGGACGACCTAGAGATTTTTTTGCCATATGGATGGTAATGAAGCAGTGCTTTTGGAATTCTGCATCGATTCATTCGTTCGAGATGACCCTTCCACTGAAGTTGATATTTGCTGATGAGCTGCATAATGGGTTCTATTTGAAGTTCTTGCATTAGGTCCTCATTTTTTTTATGATCCCAGCGAGTATATCCAGCTGTTGCTCTCGTAAACCTCATCTCACTTGCTGTTATTCTACTGACATCTTAATTCTTCACAGTCCACGCTTCACTACCATAGCTTAATACTGGCTGTGCTAAGGTTTTATACAAGCCTATTCTTGTGTGTCTTTGTACTAGTGAGGGTTTCATGATTTTATTAATGATCCCCATTGTTTTATCATCTCCCATGATTAAAAGCATATCTGATTTGTTAACTTTACTCACAATTTTTTGTAAGGTAGTATAAAATTCTTCATTTTCTTCGTCTTTCCCTTCTACTGCAGCATCGATGCCAATAACTGTAAGATAACCTCTTTGCAATTTTAATCGTAATTGAATCAATCGTTCATTCCAGTAATAATAATTATCTACAACATGCCTGAAACGTTTATGTATCATTACCATGATACCAGCTCTGGCCCTACTCTTGCTGTCAACTCCAGAATAGAACTGAAGGCAGTTTTCAGTTTCTTTACATCCTTTCAATTTCTTTTTAGTTTCCGAAATTACTGCTATTGATATATTCTTTTTGGCTAAAATATTATCTAATTGATCTTCTTTGTGTGAAATGCCCTGTACATTCCAAGTTCCAAATTTTAAAATATTTTCTTTTTTCCATGTCTTGTCCTTGTTCTTGCCTGAGTCGTCATCGCTATAATCCATCCTTGTCATCCGAGGCTTCTGTTGAGACTTGAAAGCAATGTAAAAATGACGCTCAATGGGTTGCTAGCCCAAAGAGGTGCAATTGGTGGGGTTCCCACCTATACAGCATTTCCTCTGCATATGACATTTCAGTTATACCGCTGATACTCGTTCCCCAGAGCCTCGTTCGTTCAAAACGGCTTGCACCACGTGAAGGTGAGGATGGGATTTGGGTAGGAGAGGTTGTAGATGGAATGCACATCACTACCTTTTAGCAACCCACAAGTTTTGTAAAAGCAGAAATTAAAACTTTATTAATGCACGAAAAATCATAATAAATTCTTGAATTAGAGAAATTGGTGTGTTGCCTGCATGCACATTTCCGACTTATTTCATTTTGGTAGAATACAGAGCACGGAAAGACAAGTCAGGGACTGTCCTTAACTTATTTTACACAAAAAGTGGATTTAATCGGCTTTACTAGTAATAGGACGATATATACATAGGGAGACCTTCTTACATTATATGCACACATGCATTTTAAAATTTGTTTTACATATCTTTTAATTTATTTATTTCCCTCATTCCTTTTTCTCTTACTTTCTAAAGATATGTTCCTAAGGATTTTATTATCTGTTCATTTGCAATTCTTGATAGCGTTTTGTTTACCTGCCGCCGTTAGATGCATCCGAGCGTAACTAGAACGTCATGACCGCACTGGTAGAAAAGGTGGGTGGGGTAAGAAAGGGGAGGTAAGCAGTCGCTCTGAGGAGCTACAGGTCTGCACGTCTGTCTTTATCTTATACAATAAACAAAGAAGAAAGTATCGCTAGAGGTGATTGCCTTCGTTTTTAAAATTACTATATTTACCTACGCACAGTACACAGTATTTAAAGGGTGTAAATTATATTTTGTTATTGAAGTGTTGTATCAGTAAAGAATTATGTTGTGTCAGTGAAGTGTGTTGTGTAAGTGAAACGTGTTCCTGTCAGTGAAGCTTTATACTTTATAGTGGCAGTGCAAAGTATTTGAACAGTGAAATGTTTTTGAAGTGTTAGTGAAATCAGGATAGAGTCAGTGAAATGTGTCGTAGTTCCAGTGCATTGAGTGAGTTGACAGCGAAATGAGTGTAATGTTGAAAGGTACTTGTGTAGTTATGAACATATCATACTCGTGGGTTTTAGTTCGAACTTAGGTTTAAGATACTAATTAGATTTATTTTAAATGTTATTTTATGCTCGACCATGCCGAAATGTAGTAATTATACACCTGGTAGCAGACCTTTAATGTATGTAATTAAAGTACACCTACTCATTAAAGGTCAGGTCTTTCAGCCAATGACGACTCGGGTTACAACTGTTCAGCCAATGACAGGTCAGCTTTCTACCGTTATAAAACCGCAAGTATCGATTATTCTCGGATATGCAATCGAAAGAGAATTAGCGAAAAGTCACGGAGGCTGGAAATCCAATACTGTCGCAGAAAGTTATGTTCTGTTACTATAATAATTAGCGTTAATTGTAAATAATATTCAAATAAATTCAATTTGTCATCTCGTTTTTCAATGTCTAATTTAATTTTAATGTTATCTCTGTAGGTTCTTATGGCCTAGCAAGGTCAATGTGAACATCTGTTCCTCGGAAAAAATCAATACTTTCGCGTCTGCGCACATCTCACAACATACGGGACATTGGCCAAGGTCAGATACAAAGAAAATTAATAATATCAAGTTAGAAATATGGTCGAGCATAAAAAGTCGTATGAAACTCGCCTATAATGGTAATTAAGAAGCTCGTATGAAAATTATGAAACCCGCTTGCGCTCGTTTCATAAATATCCATACTCGCTTCTTAATTACATTCATTATAGGCTCGTTGCATAATGTACTATTAAGTGATCGTGCTTCATTTAATTTAGGATATTCCCTATTATTATTATTATTATTATCAGGGAACGGATTTATATGGACTAAAAATTTATGAAATATGTAAATATATATGTAGTTATTTTTACCAAAATATGGAATTAAATATGGATTTTTACCAAAATATGGAATTAAATATGGACTTAAAATTATAAAAAAATGACTATGTACGTTAAATATTGGTACATTTTAATCAAACTAAACAAAAAATATAATGGACGTACCTTATCTTCCAATGTAGTTTCAACAAAACACAATTTTTATTGTCTGTTACCATAACAATAGGTTACAAACATTTCTTTCAAGTGCTGAAAAGTGAATCTTCTTCTATTGTCTCTGAGGATAGATTTATACTGACTAAAAGAGCGTTCGACGTCACAAGAAGTAACTGGTACATAATTCAATTTCACAATGTCTGCTGGGGATAAGTCCAAGTTAATCTTCACTGTTGATTCACCACTCATCACAGCAACAACCTTTTGTAGTTCTTCATATCCAGGGTTTTTTGAAAGTACAGTGTCCACCTTAGCTCTTACTGCATCTGCAACTTTACCTCTACCACGATTCAGTTGTTCCACAGTACTATTTATAATTTCAAAACTTTCAGATAGAGAAAGGTGCCTATTTTGGAGACTTTTGAGCGTTTTTATGATGCATGAAAATGTATGCTGAATGTGAGCTAAGTCATTCTTCACACTTATGTCACAGGTAACTGTTTTCGCAGTATCAATTGAGACTGCATCTTCAGAGTCCAATGCAAGGAGAACATTGTTAATAGAGTCTATATGTTGGCATAATATTCAACTGCTTCTAGCCATGTACCCCATCTAGTTAAAATTGGCTTTGGTGGCAATGGAATTTCAGGGTACATTTCTTTCAACACGTTAACTCTACTGGGAGCTTTGAGAAATACTTTTTTCACTGATGAAATCAACAAATCTACTTTAGGGAAATTGTCTCTGACCACTTCTGCCACACGATGAAATGCATGCGCCACACAAGTAAAATGAGTCAATTTAGGATATACAACAGATAATGCTTGTCCAGCTTTGACCATATAAGGGGCAGCATCGCTAATAAAGAATAACACATTATCGTACATAATACCCTTTGGCCACAGGATACCCATAGCTTCGTTGAACAGTTTAACTATAGTTTTGTTATTGCACTTTTCTAGAACATCACAATGTAAAAGAATTCGTTCAGAATATTGTTCACTTAACAAACCGATAACTACATTACCAACAAGTCTACCTTCTTTGTCGGGAGTCTCATCAATGGAAACCCAAATTGAACTATCTTTAATTTCATCTCTTATCTTCTGTATTGTCTCATCGTAGATGGATGGAGCATACGTCTTCCTAAGTGTTGACTCATCCGGGATTGTATGTTGAGTATATTTTTCAAGGAATTCCCTGAAGACCTTATTCTTTAGTTTGTAGAGAGGAATATCAGCAGAGATGAGAGAACGGCACAGGTCGATGTTAAACTCAGATCTTACATTCGATGTTGTTGGTTGTGTTAAAAACAATTGTCTCTGCTTGGAATTTAGTTGTTTGTTGGCCTGATGTTTACTAGTTGTAATGTGTTGTTGCACCAGGAACTTTTGTGTAGATGATACTGCACACTGACACAAATTACAAAATAATATTTTATTGTCAGTTGATAAACCATCTTCTTTAAATTCTGAAATGTAACTTGTTAGTTTTGATTTTAAATTGACTGAATGACGTACTTTTGGCATATTTACCGTCTTTATAGTATGATTTACAAAACTGAACCTATGTGTACTCTGACTGGCATTTAACTGTTGAGCTGCACAACTGAAGTCTGTTAAAAATTTTAAATTAAATTAATACAGTTTTGTAACTTACTTTCCCATTGTTGATAGGACTGCTAATTTTCAAATAACTCTGATGTTAAAGGGATTACTGAACATGTGTTTAAATCTCTATTGTTGAAATGTATTTTTAAAAGTTAATGGAATTTTGTTTTGTTTTATTGTTAAACCTAATATAATATGGACTGTTTTATATGAAATATGGAAAATATATGGAAATTAACGAAAATATGTACTAAACTCTAAAATATGGAAAAATATGGAAAATAAAAGTAGGATTTTTCAACCCTACACATTGTGAAACATAAAGATAATGCAAAATATAAATTATATTAGCTTTATAAGTAAATATGTATTTACATATAAATCCTTTCCCTGATTATTATTATTATTATTATTATTATTATTATTATTATTATTATTAAAAATTATTGTTAGTATTAATTATTAGTATTATTATTAATTGTATTTTTAATTAATATGTTTATTATTGTCATTATTGAGTGTAATTAGTTACCACTGCCACCGGGTATATACCCATTGCAGTGTGAATAAATACATATATACATACAAACTACCTATGTAGCAGGAGAAGAAAATGTTTGTTGAATTCCGTTAAAATTATTTTGTAATATCTGTGAGTAACCGGTTACTTACAGCATTATATGCATGACGTCAGTGTGGTTATAATGTTAACGCTTTAACTATATCAGGTCGCAGTGTTGATCCGAGTAATGTATAATATCTCATCAAGCAGAGACCAGCAATTGTGAGTAGTTCGCTATACAAACAATGGCTAACTAACCGCATAATTCCAGCTACTGGTAGCATAACAGCTATTTTAACTGGGTTACGTTACGGTCTAAAATGTCTGTTCTTTGTTAACCCCGGTGTGTATGGACTTCAGCGGTAACTATATGTATACAGTGCAGCGTAATATTTGAATCTATGTTTTCCAGTAAAGAGGTACTTACTGAATCGATAAATGGGGCGTTTTGGATCCTGGCCCAAATTTAGCCGAACTGTTGAAATGTCGGCTTCCCACACTAGAGGTACAGATTCAGAAACCGACGAAGCCAATTGGAGAGTGAGGTTTATCCAGCTATAATTCCATCACATTTTCCTTTGTCAACATTGACATGGTGCATCGTGGGCGAGGTCAACGGCGGTAAATTGATGTAAAAGATTTTGTAAAATTCTCCTGGTAAAGTTTATGAAAGCAATTTATGATGACTATTACACTTTTATCACGTCATACTACTTTTGACCAATAAAACGGTACGAAAGAACGTCTTTCAATCAATCATGGGTGCTTATCACACAATTTTATCGCTTCCCTAGAATTTGTTTCTTTTTATTTATTATTTATTTTATTTATTTATTTATATTTATTTAATGTGCTGTACAACAGCCAGTGGCCAATTAAAGTTCAGCACAAATATAACAAAAACATAAAACAAAAATAATTATTACACGTAAATATAATTACAATTAATTACAATAATGACGATGAATGGATAACTAAGAATACTATGAGACAATGATAATTGAGTATAATGCCTGAAAGAATACATAAATGATAAATCGTTGCCAAGAGCGAACTAAGTCTATACATTGAAGGGATCGAATTCGCTGCCATGCATGTTGGCATTTTTAATGCATCTGGAGACCGGTGAAAGAAATTTCGAATTTCTAATATAGAAAAGTTTGTGGGCTCTCATATCTTTTGTTGGAATACGTAAGGTAATATTGTTTAAGAAAGAGTTACAGGATATATCAC